>NW_010523907.1:0-90589 GCF_000687285.1 Phaethon lepturus
ATATTTATTTATATTTATATATTTAATAATTAATAATTTATAACTTGTAACTCATATTTAACAAGATTCTAATATATTTATAGTGTAGTTGAATTATGTCCATTTTTTGTAGGATGTAAGAGTAAGTATAACTAAGTGTTGTTTCATTACATCACCTGAGATAAAATGCATTTGAATAAAAACATGCTTTAAAAATAGGTGAATTTCCAAATTTACATGCATCATTTGCAAAGCTGGGACCTGTACCCATATCACTTTCCTTATTCTTATGACATAAGGACAGTTTTTTTAGGATACAATGAAGAAAAAGCTTAAGTGAAGCCAACAGTTTCAGAGAAGTCTATTTAACAGTAACTACTTGATGTAATTTGCATTTAGACAGAATGTCGAATAGAATTAGCCAACTTTTTGTGTCTGTAGCATCTTAACAACTCAGAATTTCATTTTAGCCTTTTAACAAAACTCCATGTCATATGGCTTCAGATGACTGTCTTAACTCTTTTTGTAGGTAATACTGATATGGTCATTAGAGTTTTGCTGGATGCAGGATTTACAAATGAACTTGCCCAAAATTACTGGAGTAAACTGTCTCTGTAAGTATTCTTTTTTAAAATAATATATGTGTGTGTGTGTTTGTGTGTATATATATATGTGTTAATGTTTACACAGGGTAGATATTTAATTCACAGTTATGCATTTAAATAGCAACCCTTGATATAGAAACATGTGAGAATTTCAGTCAGTTTTCATCTTAAACCTTATTTTTGTTTACAGTGACGGAGTTGTTGCACAATTTGTTGTTACAGATGGTGGAATTACTAGAGTGTTCCCAAAAAGGTAACGATTATTATAAAATAGTATAATGTGATAAGTTTGAAACCTAAAAGGGTGGAATGTTAAATAATGGATTTCTTACACGAAAAACAACTTCTCCTACAGTCTAATCTGTACTGATAGCTATGAAATGAATGAGATGTCTTGTTTTTCTTTGATTTTACCTATATCTCTGCTTGAAAGCAATCTGCAGCATTATTTCCATAGCAGGTCCTTGTAATCCAAGTTTCTAATCAGTGTAGAGTAGCAGTAAAAGCAGTGCCCTTGCAGTAACAGTAGGGTCCTGCTAATCCCTAATCGCTCCGAAGCACCCATTTGTTTGGCAGGCTGCAAGCGCTGTAAAGCAGTAGGCAGCTTTTTTTTTTTTACACTAATAAGAGCAGACCAAATGGTCCAGGGACTTCAAGAGAGAAAAATGTACCATTACTAGAGGGCAAAAAGGGAATGTGAAAATGGTTATAAAATAAACATCCCCATCAGTGACTGGGAATAGTGAGGGCACCAGTACAGATATACTGGTAGATGGCAAATTTATCTATTTTCCTAGGTTATTCTGTGTTTCCTCAGAATGAGAGAACACCAACAAATTTTACTCTCAAAATCAGTTTGTTTTGGTTTTTGTTTTGGTGTTATTAATGATATAAAATCTTTTGGGATGATTTCTCAAGAGATAGCATGTGTTATAAAGATATATATTTTTATATTTTGTTGTGCGTATTTGTCTCAATATATCTAAAAAATATGAGATGTGATCCATGTTGTTCCAAGAATGCTATTTTCTTTTTATCCGAATTTTTTTTTAATCATGACACCTGGCAGTTAACCAGTGAAAGCTGACAAAGTCTGAGGACTATATGAATGAATCTCTCATTATTTCCAACTGTGAAATGTTAAAAACAAAAACCTGCAGCACAGCTTTAATGAGACTCTAACTATCTTTTTTGATTACTATTTTTTTGTGATTAGGGCAGGAGAAGATTGGTCGGAAAATGCTGAAACTTATGAAGTCAGCTTCTATAAACGGAGTTTAGATAATGACAACTATATTTTCACAGCTCCATACTACAACAGTAAGTCATGACTGTTTTGAAATGTCAGAGCTAAGTGTACCTGGTGGAAGTTTCCCACACCGGTTGAGGTCACTGAAAAAGGATGCCACTGGGTTGCTTCATAAGGAAAAAAATCTTGGGTCATCACCCATTATTAAGGAAAAGGTAGCTACGAGGGCACTAAACAAGGGACATTATTCAAGTCATTGACTCTGGTGGCCCTGTATGCTCAGAATTACCAAAACTGAAAACATGCAGACTACTGGTGTTTATTTATTGTACTGAAACACTGTTTTACAGAGATGCTTTGGTAGAATTATTTTAAAAGGAAGTGAAATAAAATTGCGCTAGGGGACAATAACACTACCTAAAAAAGCCTTATTTGAGCTGAGTTCTGTATGGATCCTGAGCACCAAACCTAACCTGGGGGAGCAGCTATAAGGGTCCAGAGTCCACAGCTCTGTCTGCTGCACTGCTGCTTAATTTAGACTTTCCTTTTGAATTCTATTTCAAATTGCCGATATTCACCCAAACCAGTTTGTCTGAAATACTGTGATATTTAAAATCTACATACGCACAATAGTAAGTGATTATTACTGATGCAAGCAGCATTAACCTTGCCAAGCTCATCTAGAAGCAGATGCCACTGCATATGACATATTCCTCTCTTAAACATATGGGACCTTTTATTGCTGTTATTTCATACTTATTTATTGTATCTTTTCTCGATAAAATATTAACAAGGTAATTAACTGAATTCCCTGAGGCCTTTGTTGTTCCTCAAAGAGCTCCAGGGAATGTACTTTTAACTTGCTTTTTCATACTAAGCAGCGTTGAAAACAGGCTGAAGTCTGTCAGAGAAGTAATTGTTGGTTAGTGAGTGGTGTCAGTATACCCTGCATCGAAAAATACACAGACGACAGCAGGATAAAATCTTTGGCTCTGATCCTAGTTTTAACAGAGCTACTCACATGTGTAAAGCTATTCATGGCTCTGTTTGCAAAAGAAAAAAAAAAAAGGCTACAGTAACTTTATGAAGCAGTGAAACCATGTACGAAAAGTGAATGAAGAGAAGTAAACAAAAGTATTCCTCTTAGGCATGCAGATATTAGTGATCTGAGCTGCTACAGGTGATAAATGCGTAGTACGACTGGGTCAGTGCTTTTGAATAAGGAATTTTTTTAATCATTCTGGGTATTTGAATACTCACTAGTTTCCATTTCAGAGGAAGAGGCTTTTATATCACCCTAACCTTTTTTTTTTTCCCTTCTATACTCTCAGAAAGTGGTGCCAATAGCTATGAAACAGGTATTATGGTAAGCAAGGCTGTGGAAATAACGATTAATGGGAAACTTCTGAAACCAGCAGGTAAGAGAGAGTGGTGCTGAAACTCTAAATACATTAGTTTTCAGTTGTTTCTCAACAGTGAATTAGAAATTTAATTGAGATTTCAAAGGAACTTCACTTCATATAACATTATTTTCTCTGAGACTGTTTTAATCTTGCTAGTGGAAATCAAGCCAAAGATCTGGTTGTGTTTGAGTAAGAGTGCTTAATTTATTAGTCTCATGAAGGATGTTGGTGGTCAGACAACCGAGCAAAACTCATATTTCATCCTTTTCTAGTTTAATAATTTAGATGTTATTATATTTTTCCCTTTTTTTTAAGGATTCTACAGTTACCTTTTTCTTTTTTTTTTTTTCATTTTACTAAAAAAGACTTTCATGTATTTCTTGTTAGTTGTTGGAATAAAAATTGACGCAACCAGCTGGATGGAAAATTTCACAAAAACCACAATCAAGAGCCTGGTAAGCAACTGACCAACTCTTTTTTGAACTTTATTTGCATTTCTCAAAGCTTCAGATGCAAATAGGTCTAATGGCTCTTTGTGCTAGAGTCACACTGATGCATAGTTGCCAAGTAGTTGTGGTATTTAAATCATTCGAACGCACAAAATAAATCTATGTTGAAATAGGCTGTATTTTGTACGTGTCTTGCTTTCATAATTATAGAACATGGATAAAGACAAAGAAAAATGACATATTCCAGCCAGTAGGCTCCCTACTAAGATTACGCTGTAGCAGTGAATCAAATCTGCAAAAGAATTGGTGAATATATTTTTTTAATATGGAGGATGGGTAAACAGTGAACAGTAAGAATTTATATTGCAACCAACATCCCAACATTTTAACAGAAATTAATGAAATAGGTGCTTAACCCTTTCATTCTTTACATCTAATGCTTAGGTGTAAATGGGGAGGAGGAAAGGTTAAATGGAAAGGACAACTAAGGAATTATAGGTACATTGGGAAAGGAGAGGTACAAAAATAAGACAATTATGGAACAATTGGATGAGGCAGTATTGCTTGGTTGGTTGTATATTAATGGAATCGATCATAGTGTCTGGCCGTTGTAGGTATTAGATCTGTTGCTCAATGGGTAGGCAAATGCATTGCCTAAATGTCAGAACAGTTAAGGACAAAAATACATAACCAGAAAAGAGAAAGAAAGAGGAATATCTCAGAAATAATTTGAGATTAGACTGCAGCATTATCTGGTAGTTGTTTTGCTCGGGACAAAATGCGAGGAGACAGTTATATGTGTGTGTATACACATATTGCAAGAAAAAGAGAAAAACGTGTTACTAATCAAAGCCATAAAAGCGAACTGGAGATGTTGTGCTTCCTTCCTCACATGGGATTCCCATGCTTTGAGACTGAAGAAGCTTTTCATGATCAAAAAAGGTACTTGACAGCGTATTTTCTAGGCTTTCTTTCCACACCCCAAATGTGCATGTTCTTCTGCTTTTACTTTATACTCACAACACTGACATCCTGAGAAGTCCTCCAAACTATTTATCTTTAATATATTGAGCATACTTGAGTTATGAATACAGGTACTGAATACAGGTAGTTCACAGAGATATTGTGATAAATGGCATAGACTCAAAATTAATTTACATTAATATACAGAAATTGAAAATTATTCTAGTCTGCATTGATTAGTATCACTGCAAAATACAGTTTCTTTCGAAACATTTTTGTGAAGATTACTGTGCTTCTGTTTTTTAGTGCAACAGTGAAATCTGTGGCTGTGAGAGAAACAGTATGGTAAGAATATGTTCAGTTCATTAATATCTGTCAGATTATGAAAATTCACTAATTGTCTCTACATTTATCTAAGACAATGATTATTAACTGAGGGTTAATTTTACAGAAAACAGGACTTGATCATTTGTGTCTTGAGAAAGGTGAAATTTAGGAGGGAATAAAAGAGTGTATAAAAGTCAGGTGAAGTGATTGTTGCAAGAATCTTTGCAATGAGGTTATGAGAACTAGAGGGAAGGAAAAAATAGAGCAATAGGGAATGATGTGAAGAAAAATGTGAGAAAAGTATAACAGCAATTTTCAAAGCAAGAGGTGAATCCTGAGGAAAGGGAAGAACTTAAAAAAAACCCACACCAAAACCTGAGAAAAAGAACACTAGAAGTACCTTAGAGAAGGGTAAATGCAAACTGAAAAGCACCAGAGTACGTGATGTGCCCTTCAACAGTCATTAGTCATCCTCCTCTCCCCCGTTCTCCCAGATTTGGGGATCCCATGGCTCTGCTAGCACTCAGAGAGCACAGCTTCAGGGGCTGTCACAGTATCAGATTCTGCCATGTGCTTAAAAGCTTTCTCTGCTCAGGTCTTTTGTAGTTCTTTTGTGGAGTGTGAAGATCATTAAATGCAAGAGTTACAGCAAAAAGGGTACTCTGGGAGGTTATCTATTTGGCCTCACTGCTATCTCTCCAATCTCTTACTGCAAGGATCTTTTACAAGGTGCAAAGCGTAGGGAACCAGTGGGCTTCCCATTCCTGCACCTGACACCTGGAGGAAACCCACTACCCTTGGCAAGTGAAAATAATCATGACTAGCAAGCTGAGAGTCTGCCCTTAAGATTTTTACCGTTAAAAGCTGCAAATGGAAAAGGACTTTAAGCATGGCTGAAGCACACGAGAAGTTGTAGTCCCTTATTATGAGTTGAGATTCAATTATAATCAGATTTAATAAGGATATAGCACTCTTAGAGCTAACAAAGTATTGAGCAAATAAGAATTTACAAAACAACTTTTATGAAATTAAGCCACAAATAAGCCTTTGATCTGTACAAACTTTTATGATACTGATAATGCTACTTATTATAGCTTAATATTGGCCCTTGGCTATGGGGTTGTGATTTAGCCTGAGCCACATAGATTTGAAGATACTTCTGAAGTGTTGAATAAAAAACAGTTTCTTACAGAGTGTTCTCTTGACAAATCCTTCCTGCAAAACATATTTTACTTTCTTACAATAGCATGTGGACTGTGTTATCCTTGACGATGGTGGGTTTCTTCTGATGTCAAATCGGGATGAATATACGCAACAGGTATGTATATTTTTCAGGATAGAAAATGAAAAAAAACAGGTAGAAGATTTAAGAGAAAAAAACAACACTTCACTTCCAACTTACCCTAAGAAAAACATTACCAAATCACAAAATTTTTGCCGTATCAGAATTTCCAGTTATTTTGTTAGTCTTTTTCACAGTCTTATTTATGGTTCAAGATGCCATACTTCTACCAAGTTGTGTTCTTTGTTCTCTGCCCTTAGGCTGGTAGGCTGCCGACAAACCTATGATGGTGAGGGCAAGTAGTATGTTATACACACACCTTCCTTCTCATATTCCTCTTGCTCTTCCCCAAGCAGGGCGGTCTCATTGGTAGTGCATATAACAATTACTGTCTAACTGGAGTTCTCCAACCAAGCTTTTGGGAGAGCAGTAGTCAAACAAAGAAATAAATACCTCAGCAGCACAACTGGATGAGTTTTGCAGAGGAAAAAAGGCGGGGGGGGGCGGTGGAATCAGAAGTCTTCACTTTTTTATGAGAAAAATGTTTTAACTTATCTCTGTATATTCACCCTCATCAGATTGGAAGATTCTTCGGTGAAATCGACCCTGGCCTGATGCGAAACCTGATTAACATGTCCCTGTATGCCTTTAACAAGTCGTATGACTATCAATCAGTCTGCGATCCTGAAGAAGAACCAAAGCAAGGAGCTGGACTTCGTTCTGCCTATGTGGTCAGTAGTCTCTTGTGTGCAGCTGACATTCCCTTAAAAGTCTGCAGGTACAACTAATACAATCTCTGTTGTTTTTATTTCCCAGCCTACGATAACAGATATTTTGCATCTAGGATGGTGGGCTTCCGCAGCTGCTTGGTAAGTAGGAAATCTGTATGTCCAAACTAGAATTATTGAATGGGTTGAAACTGTATTAGTCTGTTGTTTTTGGGGTTTTTTTTTTCACTCCATAAAACTGCTCTGAACCCTTTGTTTCTGCAGTTTCTTATGGTGAAAATTCTTAGCTATGTCTCTGAACTCCTTGGAAAATTCATTGTTCTGTCAACAGTTGAGTTCAAAAGTACTCTTGTCAGGTTTTGTGATTGTGTGTTCTGACTCCACAAAATCAGCTTCAGGAAGCAGAATTGGGATTAATGGTCTAAATCTGATTGGCACTTGTGAAGGTTCAGATGAAATTATTACATTTAGAGTTATTGATCACTTGGTTCCCTATTTCAGAAGATCGCCTTTCCCCTTTTCTAGCAAGAAGTCTTAAGAAAATCAGTGTTTGCTTTTCAGTGAATCGTTTCACAAAAACACACAAAGCTACTCTATTACGAAATGTAAAGTAATCTTGCTTCAGACTGTAGGGTAACCAGTATGTTATCTGATGGCTCAGTTCACCTAAAGGTTCTCATGATAATTATTAGTTGGTTCTTTGAAATGGAATGTGAAAAACACTACTGAACCATTTCAAGGAAGAAAATGTATATAAAGCATGTTGGATAATTCTATAGTCATTGTCCTAGCATTTTCTATAGGCAAGGGGAAAAGCTGGTACATTTGAACAGTTGCAGAGTTTTGGGATTGACCTTGAGGCAGGCAGCATTGCACCAGTAATTAGGTTTATCTTTTGCAGTCACAATACTGGGTACATTTTAAAACTAAGTATCCATTTAGGAACTTTCTTGTCTTTTGACTTTGGTTTGTGCATTAGTAATAATAGCCATAAAAGTACTTTTACCTATTTCAGAGCCATGTAGATAGATACCCCTGTCGGCCAGTTACCCCAGCACCAAACTGGGATATGTAATTGGGACTGATGTGATACTCTCGCATTGAGGTGAATTGCACCCTTGGAGACTGTTCCTTTTTCTAAAGTTTCATAATGCTTATCTTTTATAATAATTATCAAGCTGGAATAAATTACCTACTTTATGAAGCTAAGAGTTAAAATACATAGCAGCTGAACAAACATATAGAAATTTTCTCACAGATAGCACTATGAAGAATCTATGTTGTTTTTTATTGTTGGTTACATTTTGTTAACAGCAACAACAAATATCTCGGTTTTCTTGGACAGCAAACCTCAAAAACTGGAGATGGGCAATAATCCAGAAGAGAAACTTGAGCTTTTCTCAAACAGAGAAACTTCAGTTTATCAGTGTCCAAATCAGACTCACTGGTCTGGACTCCATTTAGACCTGAGGTTTATTTTGTGTGATGTTTAACTTGAAAGCACCACATGAAAGTATTTTCTATGGATGTGTTTTTAATGGAATCTAGGTCAGAAGCAGGCAGAGAAGGCCATTAAGCAAGCAGAGTGAAAAGGGCTGACCAAAAATGGATTCAGTGAGGCACCTGGAAAAAGCAAATTCAGGGAAATAAGATAAACCAGGTTATTAAAGAAAACTATAGTGTTTCAGGCAACAATGTGGGATAAAAATGTGAGTGATAATTTTCAAAATTTATATGGGATACGTCAGCATTTAGTTAAGAGAGTATGTATCGTATCTCCTTCATGCTCTTTTAACTCAGAAGGTTTTACAGTTTTCCAAGGCTGCCTTTTTCACTTAGGTCCTTGTAAATTCTGTGGTAGGCCCTTACAAAGGGTTACTATTTTCTGTCAGCGAATTGCATCACTGTTGAATGGCATCAGGTCACTCTCATCCATGACAGTCGGTGCACTGTTCATCTGACGTTTCAAGGCACAAAGCTGTGGAAGTGAATCCAGAGCTCCTTCGGGCAATGCCTCCACTGGAAAGGTGACAGGCAGATTCAGTTATTTTACACATGGATCATGCTGAATAGTAAGAAGGAAAAATCTTGCAGGTTGAATAAAGTTATACAGTCCCTTTTCTCAGCAGAACGGGTGATGGAACACAATGAGATGAGGACAGATCAGGTCATATTTGTAGGTAGAAGCAAACTTAAAACATGATGACAGGAAACTACAACTTAGTAAGGTTTAAGCAGGGAATCAAGGAACCTAATTGTTGCAATTCCTGTGTTGACAGTTTGGTAGAGAAGAGGGACATGTATGTAGTAAACCAGTACTTGCTTCAAGTAAATAAAATAGGAAAAATATGATCATGAGTGAAGAAAAATAATTTGAAATAAATGGAGATCTTTAAGCCTAAGTATTTAGGTAACATCTAGAGAAAACTATATTCCTTACCTCAAGAAGAAGAAAAGAGGTGATTTTAAAAGTCAACCTCTACAGTAATAATTTTTATAATATACTTGTAATATTCCAGTATTAGTCTCCTTCTCAGCAATTTAATGTGCCTTAATCAGTGTAAAGTATCTAATTCAGGAGCATTTACCCTGAGTGTGTTCCAAAGGAGTTCTGGCTGGCTGAAGTGTTTAGAGGAACACCAACATGCCTCTTCCACCTCCTGCAGAGGTATAAAAGGAGGCCATGAGGAGGACGTGGATGGCCTGATAACATTTCCATTATGTGAGTTATAGGCAAAAATGGTAGCAAATCTCAACAGTAGAATAAAAGATCTGTGTGAAATAAGACCTGGGAGAAAGTGTGAAAAGCAAGCCACAGTCAAACTGTAAGGTTTAAAGAAACACAACTTTAGTAACAGGCAAAAGCATAATTAGCCATGATGATTCTGTTAATTACTCTTACTTGAGTAGTTTTGAAGGGTCCAGTAAACCGCAAAGATCGCAAAAAGCCTTTAACAAATATATGTTGTCTTTCTGTGTTCAGGTCTATCTTACAGCAGCTGTTTTTGAGCTTGACTTTTCCACGTTTCCTTGAGGCAGGTAAGTCCAGAGAATGTTAAAGAGTCAACTTTGAGTGAAGTAGAAGGTAAGAATCTAGGCTGGGGGCCATATTTGGATCTCCCCATTGTGTCTGGGACTTAAAAATGTCATTGTATATTTATTCATGTTCTTCTCTCTGTCAGCTGATATGGAAGATGATGATTTCAGTGCCACCCTGCCTAAAACAAGTTGTATCACTGAGCAAACTCAGTATTTCTTTGAAAACGACGATAAATCGTTTGGTGGGATTGTAGACTGTATAAACTGCTCCAGGTAAATTTTCTTCAATATAAATAATAACTTTTGGATATTCACTTATTTCACAAAAGATAATGACACTATTATAAGAACAAAAAATATTTTTTTGATTAATTACACTGAAGTTACATAAGCAAGACAGAGAAATATATAGACAGTAAAATGATAAATTGCATTATTTTTATATTAGTTTAGAATTAATTTCAATCATAATAATTAAAGAATTATAAAAATATTTTAGTCAAATTTTTGTTTTATATTCTGTATATGGTCCATGAAAATTGTATTTCTATCTCTGTTACAATTTGTTTTCTTTTAATTTATTATATGAAACTAAAGGCGTTCTGCAGAATTCAAAAGGAGATGATTTTCTTTAATCTGGTTATGTAGATGACGGTCAAGAAGATTATGTAAATTATCTTCAAATTTACCTTCTAGTCATTAGTGCTCATGATTTAAGAGCTGTGGGTCTTATTAAGCAAACCATGCTGTTTTCTTTCTTGATTAAAAGAATTACTCTTCAGCCTCCATGTGCCTATTCAAGATGATGTTTAATGTTATGTTAAAAAAAAATTGGATACTTCAGAAACATAGCAACTTGGACCTAATTCAGTGTTTCATACAAAAGCCTCCTGGGTTGAAAGTTTGCATGCATTAGGAGTTTCTGAAAATGTCTTACAAATCAAAATTAACAGTCATATTTCAAATGCCTTGAAGACAGTATTTCAAGCCAGGAAAGACGGAGGACAGTGGTGAATACAGTGAAATCACCCAGCCATTTTTTCCCACTTCCATACTTCTTCCTCCATGTTGCTAGTATGCGTTTTCCATACCACTTGGCTGCCTTTGACTCCAGTTCATATTGAAGTTCTAGCATGTCCGGCACGGCAGCGCTCAGTGGCGGCGTGACTTCATTCAGGCCACGATAGTCTGCTGTCAGTCTCCACTCACCATTAGACTTTTGCACTGGCCATACGGGGCTGTTAAAGGGTGAGCAAGCTACTCCCACCCCTGTTGACAGGCACAGAGATATTGGCAGCATATGAAGGGCTTTGAGCTCCTTCAGAAGTGGTTGGTACTGAAGCACAGCTCCTCCTGGCACCCCAGGAATTTTGGAAGTGATCATGGACTGGCCAGAAGGCAAAGATTTTGGAATACCACCAGAGAAGGAGGTTGCACATGCTGAAGAGGTCCCACATTGGGTGCCAAAACGGACAGTTCTGGTTTAACCCCAGCTGGCAACTAAGCATCACACAGCTGCTCACTCATTCCTGCCCCTCCACGTGGTGGGATGGGGAGGAGAATATAAAAAAAAAAGGGTAAAACTCATGGGTTGAGACAAAAACAGTTTAATAGGGCAGCAAGGGAAGAAATAATAATAATGATGACGATGATAAAAGAATATACAAAATAAGTGATGCACAACACAATTGCTCACTACCCACTGGCCAATGCCCAGCCAGTGCCCAAGCCATGGTCACCATGCCTCTGCCAACTCCCCCCAGTTTATATACTGACCATGACGTTTTATGGTAGGCAATATCTCTTTGGCCAGTCTGGGTCGGCTGTCCTGACTCCGTCCCCTCCCAGCTCCTTGTGCACCTCCTCACTGGCAGAGCATGGGAAGCTGAAAAGTCCTTGACTGAGTATAAGCACTACTTAGCAACAACTAAAGCATCAGTGTGTTATCAACTTTATTGTCATACTAAAACCAAAACACAGCACTATACCAGCTATTAGGAAGAAAATTATCTGTATCCCAGACAAAACCAGGACATATATATATGTGGATATTCAGGATCTGGAAAAGCTCAAGGAATGGGCCTGCATGAACCTCATGAGCTTCAACATGCTAAAGTGCAGGGTCCTGCACCTGGGTTGGGGCAACCCCCTGTATCAGTACAGGTTGAGGGATGAAGGGATTGAGAGCAGCTCTTCCTAGAAGAACTTCATAGAATCATAGAAACATTAAGGTTGGAAAAGACCTCTAAGATCATCAAGTCCAAATGTCAACACAACACCGCCACGCCCACTAAACCACATCCCGAAGTGCCATGTCTACACGTGTTTTTAACGCCTCCAGTGATGGTGACTCCACCACTTCCACGGGCAGCCTGTTCCAATGTTTGACCAATCTCTCAGTAAAGAGATTTTTCCTAATACCTAGTCTAAACCTCCCCTGGCGCAGCTTGAGGCCATTTCCTCTTGTCCTATCACTAGTTACATGAGAGAAGAGACCAACACCCACCTCACTACAATTTCCTTTCAGGTAGTTGTGGAAAGCACTAATACACGATACACAGCATACATACCCTAAACCTCTTTCTTTCCCTTCTTACAGACAAGTTTATGTGTTGGGGTTTTGTTTGTTTGTTTTTGTGGTTGAGGGTTTTCTCAGTGTTTTTAGAGGAAGAGTTGATGCTGAACTGATTTTATTTCTCAGTACAGCTACTGCTGTAGTGATACAGTGCTAGCTGTTAACTCAATTAAAGTCATTCTATGCTCTTTTCCATTTTTTCCGGTAATAAGTCTAGCTGAAAGGTGGAACTATGGAAATGTCAAAAAGATTACAAAATGTTTTATAAATGTTTCTTGGCTGTTCATTAATGGAAAAGATAAACAGTAGCAGGCAGACTGAATCTGTGAAGTTGGATTACTTTTTATTCCAATACTGTGTGTCCTTCTCAAATACGGATTTCCTTGCTTCATTTAAACATAGGTTTTTGCTGGCTTTTTTTCCAGACTTTATCATGCAGAGAAGATTTCAAACACCAATCTAGTATTCATTATTAGTGACAGCCAACTGCTGTGCCGCTCCTGTGACCCAAAGCCACTGATGCAAGCAGAGAAGCCGGGTATCCTTTAAAATCACATTATTTATTAGTGTGGATTGATTTTTGGCTATGATATACTGGAATATATTTGGTAAAAAATGGCCTGTTTATGTACATATTAGTAGCATGCTTACCATTGGAGTACTTGAAGCAGCAGATATTTGTGGACGGTATCACAACTGATCTGAGGCAGCAGTCTCTGGGATAGAGAGCAAAGCTGTTATTTGTGAGGACGTAAACAGAAATGGGCTCACAGGAACTTAATGAAGTTTTTAAAAGGCAGATGCAAAGTCTTGGATCCAGGACAGAATAATGACATGCATCTGGACAGGCCAGGGGCTGAGTGACTAGAAACAGCTACGCAGAAAAGGACTTGAGGATCGTGATGGACAAGAAGTTTAACATCAGTTGTCACTGTGCCTTGCAATAAAGAGGGCCACTCACATCCTGGGCTATGTTAGCAAGAGTGTAGCCAGCAGGTTGGGAGAATTGATGTGCGTCATCGTTTCAGCACTGGTGAGATCACATCTGGAGCGCTGTGTACAGTTTGAGGCTCACCAGTACCACACTGACATACTGGAGGAAGTCCAGTGAAAGGCCACCAAGGTGGTTGGCAGCTGGAGCAAGGGGAGCCTGAGAGTCCCGGGTTTGTTCAGTCTTTAGAAAAGACAAGGGTGTATCTGTCTAGAGAAATAACAAAAAAGGGCAATGCCAAGATAAAAGTGTTTGATCATGAAATACTAGGATACTGTCCTGATGCCTGCTACACTGAGGCAAAGTGATGGAGGCACTTCAGCATGTGCTCAGTGCCAATGAGAACTGTTTACTCCTTGTGGAAATTGCTTTAACCACCGAAAGCTAGAGTTTATCCAGCTGCTAACATAGAATTTTTTCAGAGCTGTCTGGAGACATAGGATGGCATACATGCCAAGCAGAGTCCTTGCAACACATGCACTAAAATTAAAAACTTGTGAAAGGTTCTTCTAATTTACAACCACCTTCATGTTGATCTCTATGCCCCAAGCCTGTTCACTCCAGTGGATACATTTAGGTGGTGGTGATGGAAACACAATAAAAAAAACACACATTTACTCTAGGCCAGGAGAAATTCACCTCAGTTCTTTTCTGCTATATATGCTTGAGGATAGCATGCCAGAGATGGCAAATCAAATCATAATTTGGATTACTATGACAGAATGTGGAAAACAATTAGTAATACCTTTGTCTATGTCAGGAAGTTAGCTGAGACAACCTCTCCCATTCCTGAAAGAAAAGCAGATGGTGGTAAAGATGATTGTGTTTCTTTGGCACAAGCAACACGTTCACTGCCACATTAATAAAACTGGAATTCCATCTACGCTTGGGCTGAAAAGGAAGTTACATTGGAGTGGAAGCAATATCCATGTCATCACAGAAGTATGTAAACACAACCTAATATTCTAATTGGCTCCAGGCCATGACAGTTTGATTAACTGTTGCCACTGTCTGAATTTATAGACAGCATTTGCTATAGAAAATGAAGCACGTTTGATGGAAGTGGGCACGTTACTTGCATTTCCTTGTGGGGCCCCAACCTTCTAGAAAGCAGTAAACGACCTCAAATGGCAGCCAGAGCAGCTGGGTGGGCTTATATTGGCTAAATGAACTATTTCATGTTTGTTCCAGCTATGCGTTACTAAGCTATACTCTCTGTTCTCTAACTAAGGTACATTGTGAGATGCAGATGTAGCATAACATCACACAAGCAGGCAGAATGACCTTTGGGTGCTATTCAGATGGTCATTATTAGACTCTGCTTCCTTCTGGCTGGTACAGCTCTGCTTGTGCACATGGGCTTTTAGAACATTTCTACGTTTCAACTTCCCTTTCAGCTGGGCCCCGGCAGAGGAAAGGGGAGGTGAGCCTGAGAACATCTGAATGAAGACAGATGTAGATCTGTAGAACTAAATTCCCCGTCCTCTTGCCTTCTCGTCCATTGGGCATCTCCACTCGTTGCAACGAAGCTGCCGTGCTACTCCACAGGAGTGCATGAATAGGCTTACTTCAAGTATAAGTTAGAGCTACTAAGTAAAGTTTTAGTGCTCAATTTTTTTAAAACACTCTAGCTTAGCTTTAATATGTGTACTACCAACAGTGGCATAAAAAAAGCTTAACATACTGAATGGTAATATAAACGGGTTTCCACTGAAGACAGTTTTGCAGTTTACCATATCCGTGCCTTTCAAGTATGCTGCAATGACTTGTGTCCCTTGTGAGCCTGCGGCAAATGTGAAGTATAGTGTTTACACTTAAATATCAGCAATCACAGATTTCAGAGGCGTAAGCTAAAGCATTACTTCACATTTACAGTTAGCTAATTAATAGCGTGTCACTGCTCCCATTTCTATCCTGCTGTTTTGCTGTTGGTTTAGGCAGCATTTTCTCTGGCTCCCATCATCACTGAAACGCTAATGAGATCTGAGTAGGTTTTCTGTCATTTACTGTCAAACCCTACAGTGGGATGATCTTGTCTATGATATTTGGGGTAATATAGGTGTACACGTAATAAAACTGGTTGTTCTTATAGGCCTTCACTGCAATCTTCAGCCTGTATATAACAACACTTTTCCAAAGAGGCTTCCTCTCTTTTACTGTGTATCTTCCTTTTAGCAGAATAACTCAGTAGTAACATATGCTATAACCAATCAGCACCATTGAAAACTTACTACTTTATCAAATATTTCCTGTAATATTTATGCAATGGTACTAAAAGCTATACAGAAAATCTTAATTTTAATTTTTATTCTGTGTACGGTTCTGGAATTATTGGTTCTAAAAAGTCATGCAGGAGGTTTATTTTCTTGATTAAAGCAGTGTTAAAAAAGAGGTATTTGATTTTGATTTATCTGATGGGCTGGTTTGGTTTTCTTTAATTTAAGCAAGGAACAGTGACTATTGATGTTTATTTCAATACTATTTGAATTAACATAAAACTTCTCTTCTCCCATGAAAGTAAAAACAGAATGTTAGTCCTGCTAATGCACGACGCACAAAAAAACCAGTCATGCTCCTTAACCAGAGAAACAGATGAAGGGCCAAATCCTTGTGAGATGGTCAAACAACCTAGATACAGAAAGGGTCCTGATGTCTGTTTTGATGAAGCCAAACAGGTAAAATTGAATTTGTAAAACTTTAGGACTGTCTTCAAAAACAATTGTAGAGCTGTTTTAGAAGAGCAGTGAAAACTATGTTTAAATGTACCTTGGCGCCTGGTAACATATCTGTCACTAAACATACTGTTCACTCTAGACCGTAGCCACTCTATTTCGAGAATACCATGATTGACATAAAATTAACAGCTGCTTTCTTATCTGCTTCTCCTATAACCATTGCGCTTTCACACATGATTCTCACTAAAAAAAAACATCAACAAGCAGAAAACTGATGGTCTCTGTACAGTGCTGGGAAATTCAGTTCTTCTATGGCTTTCACAAATAGGTGATAATCCTGGCTTAGAAGTAATATTTTTATATTAGTGCTTTCAAATATTATTTAAGGTGTTGTTAAATGATTAAAAACTGGTTATCTGGTTTAGGATGTAGTTCCTCTTAGAAATCCTGCAAATGTGTACTGATCTTAGGTCACATTCTTAACAGTGCTTTACTGAAATCAGTAAAACTATGCTGTTTAGTACTCCCTGTATTGTATATATTACAGTTTTGAAGGAGAAAAATTAAAACTGTGCCACATACATAATTTATTTTGAGTATAGTCTCTGTCTTATGTTTCAAAATATAGTATGAAAGGGAATACGTTGAATTCAAATTGTTCAGAATAAACTTCAAGACAAAAAGTACTGAACAGGGAAGTACCTGCCATTATATAAAAAAAAAAGAGAAGTTTTTGTAATGCCTCATCCCATTCTGCAAAAGAAAGGTTGTCCAAAACTAGTGCAGTTAGTTGGCTATAACTGCTGTATACCAAGTTTTGATCTTGGTATGAAACAGCTATATATTCTCTGCTTTTCTTTTATGAAGCACAATTACTGAGATGTTGGTAGTGTTAAAAATGTCCAGACAGTTGTTATTCAATGCATTTTTCTAGTAACCAAACTGTACTTTAAGAAGGAAGTCTTCTTACTGGCCAACAAAGGTTAAGCAAAGTTAAAAACTATCCAAAAGCTATTTCGCCATTGTAAATATTCCAAATCCTCCTGACACAATTGTGTGTGAAAGTACAACTCTTGCTCACTAGCTTGATGTGCTAATCAGTGTGTAAGTCATGTGTTTTGTAATAGTGGATTGTTTTGGTTAAGTTTATTTGCAAAATTTGCTGTGAATCTCTTGCTCTTGGGTGGATGCTTTCACATTAACTCTGCTAACTGCCAGCAACTGCATGATATCTCATCTTGTATGTCTTTTTTTCTGTGTTTTCTTTCCTTTCCTCTACTTGCTACTTTGCCTGTTATTAATAGGATCAGCCTATATGCACAACGAGTCGTGCCTCTACCATGACGTCCGCTCCTATCTTCATTTTTCTGCAAGTTTTCATGTGGTGTGGATGGTCAGTTACTTTCTCTAATTTTTTGTTTCGTTCTTGGCTTAAAAAAATAGCAGACTTTTTTACTTACTAAGCATACAAAAGGAAATAGAATGAAACGAGTCCCAAAAGCAACAATCTGGAGCAAGTTACTATTGCAATACTAAGGGAAATTAAATATGAAAAAACCCTCTCTGGAGCCTTATAAATCAGAAATTCAGAATACAAGGGCCTGTCCCACAGCAAATACAAAGACACGGGAACCTGTTGGGTTTGTCTGGTCAACTCTTTGAGACTGCACTTGTACCAACTCAGTCAGTGTCATGGACTTCAAAACATTTTCCCTTGTCCCTGTTAAAATGAAACAGAAGAAGAAAGTTTTCTGCACAAAGACAAACAAAGGTGATTAAAACAAAGTAACTAAAAGAGACTGTATTACCTGTGAAAATAAAGCTGTACCTTGGGACAGAAAGAGGAGTGCTCTGTCTAAGAATAAGGGGAGTGTTGCTACTGAGAAGAGTAAGGGATTTTCACCGCATTCACTTTAACACGAATGTTAAAGACTGAAGGAAATAGTGTGCATCAATTTGGTTAAACTATGAATTGAATAAAATCGTACTTTTACCTTTTAATTTTTTTGCAACCTAAACATATTCACTGTCTAATTACAGCAGAAGGTGGGTTTTTTCTTCTAATGAAATATGTGGATATATGAAGTTCTGCATGTTGACCTAGTGCAGACTCTGGGGTTCATAACGAAAGCCTGGGCATTTTAGCCAGTGTTGCATTTAATGGTGTGAGAGTGTGCACTGCTGTGCTAGTGACATGTACACAAAAGAACTGCTGATCTAATGAGAATAAAATTCAGGACCTTGTACACTGCAGGGGTTTCTGATCAATATTGTTGCTCAGAAAACCACTAGAGGGAGATACTAACATATCTATCAAAGTAAAGCCAACTGAGAGGCAGAAATGGAACCTTAGCAGTAATTTTTCAGTTAGTGTAGTAAAATATTAAAAATTGTATCAATTTAGAGCACTCAAATTTTCAGTAATTTATACTCTCTTTATACTTGGGGTTCAATTAATATCACTTGAACATCAGTGAAAAAAAGCTTAAAGTTCTGTTTAACAGATGTTTTTGAGTAATTTTGGTTTCCTATTCTGAATTTAAATGATCTAATTTCTAGCAAACCCAGGAACTTGCACAGACATGGCTGAAGGTTGTAAGGAAGGGTGAAAGTCCCTTCCCCCAAGCTAGTGGTATTTCACATTAAATCTATGAGATTAACATCTCATGTCCTTACTCATGCAATTTGCTCTGCAAGTAACCTTATTTTAATTAAAAAGCTACTGTCCAATGTACGTAAAGCAACAGAGACTCACCTTGAGTGGAATTCTTCATGTCCAAAATTGTTCTTTCTGCTCAAGAAGGCAAAGCAAAATACTGGGAAACTCACAGAATATAATTTTAACTGATAGACTTTTGACAGCAGAAAGTTCTAAAGATAATTTTGTTCATTCATCCTTTTTTTAATAACTTTGTGATTTGGGAAACGGGTTCTCACTGGACATTGATATGTGTAATTTTATTAAAATCGCTGAAGCCAACACAGCTATAAACCAGCTGATCAGGTTCAATAACAACAGCTTTTTTTTTTTTAATCAAAGATAACAAAATAATCTTTATCACCCCCTTGAATAACTTGCTTTCACGTTGCACATGTACACTTTTTTTGTTTGCCATGCCTGAGAATAAGGAGAACTCTACAAGTTTTTAGCTCCTTCTAGGAATGTCTTATTTCTGTCAGCTCCCAGGGATGGCAGTGGGAGCTTTGGGGGTGATTAGCAGCCCACGGCTGTGTCCCCAGTCTGTGTGTGTATAGCTGTACAGCTTTGACAGCTTTGTGTGGTAGTCCAGGCAAAGGATGATAACATAAAATTTATGAAAGACCATGCACTGGAATTTGAAATTACTCTTGAGCAAAAGCAAAGGTGTTCTCCATGCAATATGAAGCATTTAAAAGATATGCTTATAAAAGGTATAAATTTGAGGTAACCAGGTGATATCAAAGGGCAGATCAGAAGCTCTTTGGCAGATATTGTTGTTTTATGCTTTTTTTAAGTCATTGTAGCACAATGGGTCCTGATAAATGATAAAGGTTTCAAGACAAAGTTCTAGTCCATTAGTTACAGTGTACTTCTAAAGGAGTAAGAAATATGTATGTAGACTTAGACATGTATGTGTGTGTGTGTGTGTGTGTATATATGTATTTATATTTCCATGTGTGTCTTTAAAATTCTGGACTGGCATTGCCTTCAAGGAAATGTTGATATATAGCAATATGTGGGTTTGATACTTAGCAATGAATATATGGTTTTATAAAAGCATTCATTTCCATTCTGCAAGTGGTGAATAATTTTCACAGTGTGTGATGTTGTAAAATAACCCTCTCTAGAGATATCATAGTAAGCCATGACATGAAGGAGATGACATTTAGATTTGACGCTCCTTTACCTCAAGCACACAAGGAAATTTGACATGTGACATTAATGCCAGAAATTTCTGATACACGTCTGTTGAAATGAAACTGGATAAAGAGGATTCTTTCCAATTTCTTTTCCAATTCTTTCTTTCTTCAAGAAGAAATAGCATGCAGTATATTATTTTGAAGACAACAAGGAGAGGACACCCACAACTGACCTCTTGTTTATTCAAGGTTTCTGTGTGACTAATGTAGTAGTGACTAATGTAATGGGCTGGAAAATTTCAGTGAAACTGCTTAAAAATAGTTCAGTGTCTAATTGCACTAGCAGAGGTAAAAATAAGATAAGGTACAGATAAGATAAAATGATGCTGTGTAATTTATTATAAGAAATTTTATAAGAAATCTCAGAAAAAACATTTATAGGAAACAGTTGAAAAGTTTCTTAAAGCTCAAGAATAGGGGAAGTATTTTCAAAAAAGACATTTTGAAGACCATTCAAAACCGATGTTTTGCTCATCTGGTTCCAAATTAATGATGGGATTCCACTCATTTCCATAAAACTGTTGATTTTTTTGAATTTATGTAAATCATCATATTATCAGACTTTCTCCTCTTTTTTGCTTTTTTACGTTTTTTGTAATTTTCAAAAAAAGTTAAAGCACACAAGAAAATTATAATGTGCAATGCTGGAGAGGAAAAAGTAATTTAGATAGGGTTTACTGTACCTTCCTTGCCACTACTATTTTTGTCTTGGCTTAGGACACAAAAGAATAACTGATGCCAGAGAGACTATTTAGAAATTGTTCTTGGCAGAACTGCTGGTTTACCACTGTAAATTGGTCTACAAACCTCAGAAATTCAATGTCACTTTGATCAATATGAGGTTAAAATCTCACCAACCTCGAAATATGTGTGTAAACCTTGTATACTTTTGTCTAGTACAGTTTAACACTGTCATTGATAATGAGAAGGTGCCTCTCCTGCGTGAGGCTTCCAAGACATACTACATTGTCGTGAAGTCTGTGAAAACTGCTCTGTGTAATCTTAGGGAAAAATTAAAGTATTTCTTTTCAATCCAATAGGAATATTACGTATTTTAATTGTTGAATGTAAAAGCAGTGCCCATAAATTATGATGTAGTTTTAAACAATATCTCAAAAAGCAAACAGAAATGGTCAACAGAACAGGTTTTTTTCAGCGGTAGGATTATTTCAACATAATTTACCCAATATTTGGTCTAATGCAGAGGTGACATGAAAGCTGAGTACTGTATAATTCACATGTGGAGGTCCTTCTACTCTGTATCCATACTAGATGACATTTTCATGGTAATGATCTTTTCCCCTTCTTATTATGCACAATTTTGTCTAAGGCCTTCAATTTACTTCTTGCTTTCTCTCCAGACGTCTCCCCTCTGTTGGAAAATTTTAAACCTTGTTCTTTGCTTTAGACTATTTCTTCAAAGATGACTCTTTGAAGTAATTTCAGTGATAAGAATCTTAAATACCAAGAGGTAACACTGAGTACTGTTCATTGAATTCGTGTGAGAGGAAACCTTTACTGATAATTCTGTTTCTGATGGTACTCACTGTGAGGAAGAAGCAACAGGGTTATTTTTAGGTCCTTTGAATAGAAATAAAGCTACATGACAAGACACAATGCAGATGCAAAAACTGACGGAGCCAAGCTAAATAAACCAGAAAGTTCAGTGCATCTTCAAATCTCAGCATCCTACTCCAAATCTGGTTCACTTATGACTTACTTGTTGACCGGAAGCCTTAGGAATGTTGAACTTGTAATCTGCAATCAACTGAAAAAAAAAACCTAAGCCAAAATTATGGAACTAAATTATAAAGCTAACAGATGGCAGAGACTTGTCTGGAAATGGCTACTATAGATAATGAGCAGTAGCTAACGTGACCTATTTGCCTTAGGACAGAGTGAATTTTTTTTCCTTCTTTTTTTTTAAACTTGAATTCTGCTTTTTGTTGATTTTGTTCTTTCTTTAATCCAAGTTTCTGAAGGAGACTGTTGGTGAATGCTATCATCCTGATGACTTATTGAACCTAATTTGTCTGCTTTATCTGATTTTCCATATATTTATTCCAAACTGATTTGGTTCCTCTGGCCTCTCTGCTTTAAAGAATGCATTGTGTGTGATGGGACTCATTAAAGTCTTCACTGCTTTAAACTGACACAAAGAACTCGTTGAAGTCCTCTGCTATGTCCAGTAATCCCCAAATTCCCTCTTTACACCTCTGTTATCAAGCAGTTGCCCTAACTCCATATTTGGCTTTGTGCTTTTGCTTGATTCAAAACTTTCTGCTATTGTTTTCAGCATATTTTGCGGGAAGGTCATAAAAAATCCTTTACCAACCCTCCTAATTTCCTGTTTATTTCTACTCTGCCATTTTTATGTGCTTTCCTGTCCTTGCCCATTTGTGCAAACTTGATTTCTTAAATACTGACCTTTTCCCTATGACAGCATACTTAATTTCCCTACTGATTCATGCAGGGGTGTTTCTTTGGTGTTTTAGGTTTGTTTGGTTTTGTGGGGTCTATTTTTGGTTTTTTTGGGGGTGCTGTTTTTTCATTTGGGACTGGGTGTTTCAGGGTGGGGGGTAGTGGGGGGTTAGTTGTTCTAACTGTGGATATATAATTTTACCTGGATATATAATGCAATATTTCTAAACATTCTTCTGGATCCTTCTGAGGGACTGACTTTTTGAGATGCTTCTAGTTTTTTTCCTGCTTTCTGTTTTTTCTTTGTTTGTTAATTGTTGTTTTGGGGGGGGGGGGGTTCTGTTTTCTCGGGTTTGGGGTTGGGCTTTTTTAACTGGTTTTGGTAAGTTTCACATAGTTCCCTTTCGTGAGATTGGTATCTTTTGTTTTGGATTTATTTGGCCTGATTTCTTACACAGTAATGCGAAGTCCTGTTGCAGTGTGGCCTATGGAGCTACTAGAGATATACTAGAGCTATACAGAACAGGTTTCTACTAATAATTTTGAAGAGGGCTTTGTGCACCACTAAAGATTCAAAGACTGTTTGTTCCAAAAGGCAGTCATTTATCATACCAAAAAATATGATCTCTACATCTCTTTTTGATAAGGCACCGATCCAGTCTATACGTGGCTCCTCTAACCTCACATAACATTGCATGATTGATATTGTCACCTTGATCAGGTAGTAAGCACTGCAATCCTAGTATTAAATTTTTATTATTAGACTCTGAAATTTCTTACCCACAGAGAATCCATCACACTTTCCCTTTCCTGTAGTAATTTTATTATATTACAGTGTGTATTATCCTTTACATACTACCCTTCTGCTGTATGTCCTACGCCTCCATTCTTACAAAGTTGGTTGCCTGACAATGCTCTGTCCTACTGGTTATTCTCCTTTCATCAGGTTTCTTATACGTGTATTATTTTGGGATGGTTCATTGATGACTTGTCTTCTTTCGCTCATCTTAATTTTATCTTCCTAGCATTGGTGCAGAAGCACTTGACAGTGTTTCTCAAGGATGTACTATTAAATTAAAGGTGTTTTAATGGCCCCTCATTATTTGTTCTGTTTGTACTTTCTATCCCCCTCCCCCAGCCTTTTCTGAGGCACGCTGTATATTAGTTACATCTGCTTCGGGGGCATGTCAGTCTGAACCAGGACCTGTTCCGTGCTTGTTGCCTTTCCTCATCTTTCTGTTCTAAAATGTTCTCATTTCTGTGCCAGCAGCCGGGCTCTGTTACTGTTAAGGTGCAGTCTGTCCTTCCCTCCACGCGTTCCTCCTGTTCCAGAAGTTTCTCCACTTCCTAATATGCCAAAGTCCCTTCCCACCTACTTTGTTGTCTTGTCCTTGGAAGCTTGGGTTCTCTTGGAAAATGGAAAGTGTCTTTTTATACTATGGGTACAGAATACAGTGAAGACAAGAGGGAGACCAAATATTGTCAGCCTTCAGAACTACCCATGAATCTCAGAATCAGCGGACAGAGCAGTGCAGGGGATGGCTGAAACATTGTCCTGGTGTTTTAGGCAGCTAACCATAGATTGTGTGAGTCCTGAGAAACAAGAAGGGGTAAAGATGTTAGAGAGTCCTGAACAAGTGTCAAATGTATTTCAGACAGGCTAATGAATAAGTCCATAATGTGAAAGACATTGTGCATTATAGGCAAGTGGGACCAAATAACAGCAACAGGTAAAGAGGAATGGGGAAAAGAGGTGAGGAAAAGAGGTGTGATTGCTGTGTGGCATAATGAATCGTTAGGTCTCCTAATGTGTGACAGAGTGGTGCAGCCCAGAGAGAGCCCTCAAACTGGAGGGTCTTCTCTACAGACTGCATCAAACGTACAAAAAGCTCACAGAAAATTTTGTTCTCCACTTGAATACAGCATCAGAGAAAGGATTTTCATCCCCTTTGATCATATCTCCAGCTGCAGAGCATATTCATTTTAATGTGTGATCATGTTGATGAAATGGACATGAACATATTCTGGTATTTGTTTTCTTATCTTGAAAAGTTATCTGTTCTGCCATCTTTCCTTGCAATGAAGTGATACTCAACATCTCCAAATTGATGTAATTTTAAGGAATATAGATGTGGTTTACTGGGGCCCTCAGGTATATCACATCGCATTTCTTGTTTGATTGTGTAAGTATCCCACCTAGTTCATGAGTGGCTGCAGTAAGCCGTGGAAGTAGTTAATCTTCCCATGCTTATAGTTAATGTAGTAATGACACTAACAGACTTCCAGGAATTATTTTGCTGTTATTTTCGGCAAAATAAAGTACGTACGACCACAAAGATGCCTCAAGGATAGTTCAAAATATTGAGGTCTAAAATGTAGATTACTTCTCAGGAAATTTAATTGTAATTAATGTTAAATGATTTCTTCTTTTCTTGTCAACAGGAGGATTCAGCCGACTGTGGTGGTGTCTCTGGTCTGAGTCCATCACTGTGGTCTATGGTAGGAATTCAGCTGGTCCTGCTTTGGCTGTTATCTGGCAGCAGACACTGCCAGTTATGACCTTGCTAAACAAAACCTGCATAACTTAATCAAGACCCAGCCAAAACGATAGCCTCAGCTTCATTTTAGAAAGGGTCAGCTATTCAGACAGCAGCAGAACAACAGTGCTCGTGTCTGGTTATCACTCGTTGTGAGACTCATAAAGGCGCTCACGGTGGCTGCATGCTGGAGTGTCGGATCCTTAAAAGTGTGTGAATGCTGCATCATCTATGCCACCCAAACAGAATTCTGTACGTGCTCCATTGGGGAAACTAAGATTTTTTTTTTTTCATTTGTTTGTTGTTGTAATCTTGATGACTTCATGTAAAAGGGCTCCCCTGACAATAGCTTATGTGTATGATTTTCATTTCTTTTAAGCTTTGGACATCTTGAAGATCTATATTCTTTTACATGAATAGTTATTTAAAAAAAAAAAAAGAAAAAACTAAAAACGTACTCCCCAATATACATTACTAGCACCATGATGGCTGCTTTGAACATCAGTTTTGTCCAAACTAGTTGAGTAAAATGAAAATATTGACTAGTCTTCATCAGAAGTTCAACATGATTGAAATGCTTTATGATGAGTGGTTTATTCTTCTGAAATGAATCATGTAGCCAGATAAGTTTTGGTACGTTGAAAATTGTTCTTTTAAAGGAAGTTTTTTAAAAATATAAAGGTGCTTGAGAGTTTAACTAAAAAATGATTCTCATCTTAAACTTGGTGTCATCTTCTGTCAGCAAAATGTTAATTTCAATGTAATATTCACCTTCTTTTCACAATGCAGTTATATATAAAGCTAGTCGAATCCTTCAAAGGTTCAAAAAAAAATGCTTGTGAATAAAAAATGTCTTTGTGATATTTAAACGTTGGTTTCCAAGGGTATTTTGCATGATGATGATGCTATGTTATTGTTTTTCAGTTTTTCTTTGATGGTAGAGTATAGTCCACTGAAAAGGTAACTGAGTGATTCTTTTATTGTGTGAGAAACTGAACATTGCAATGTGTTGCAATCAAATCATATTAAATTATATTATAAAACAGAGCTCTGAATATACTGTGCAATGACAAAGCTGAGAAAATAGGGTAAATTCAGCTATCATAACAAAAAGGTTGAGTTAGATTTTTTACAGAATAGCGATCTCACATGAAAACCTGTGTACAGATATTTTAAGTATATAAAAATCAGATTTAACACATTTATTTTTGGAAGTGTATGTTCTATAAAGTTCATATCAGGTTCCCCCTTTTGTTTCCTTCGTATAAAAACACCCATAAAATTAAAACTTCTGCTGTTGCTATTTATTGTTGAAAATAGCATACTTAACAGCAAAATGTCCTGGTTGCTGAGATTAGAGAAAATCTAAACAAATGGGGAGCCTTGAATCTATACGTATGCACATTAATACTTGATTGTGAATAATAATTTTAGAAGTTGTTTTTATACAACCTCATTGGTGATACAGATTGGTGCAGTAAATTACAATATTACGGTGTAGCATAGTGTTGATGCAAAATATGATTTGCGCTTTTTTTCTAGTTTTCAGAACTAAACAGTATTGCAAGACAGCTAAACCAATGAATGTGCAACTCTGCCGGTATTGTAAAATTCTGCTGACAACTGCAATATGCAAATATTAACATGGCACAATACATTAGCTCTTTAAAAAAATAAGAAAATGCGAAGCATTGGTGTGTATATGCTGGCAATCGATTGATATAATTTTGATCATGCCAAAAGCTTAAAGAAATAATTGGGCATGTATTAATATCCTATGAAAACTGAAGAAGCTACTCAAAGCCATGGCATGGCTTAGAAGATCAGATGTCTACTGTAGTTGTATCCATGGCTGATGCATCATTTTTCTCATGTACCTTGGCTCCAGCTATGTATTTTCTCATGTTTGGGAATACGGTGAGTAAAAAAAACAAAACCTGGCCTTTTACTCAGTGATCAGATTTAGCTTTTAAAAAAAAAACCTCTAGTAAAGTCATGGGATTAAAAGTACAATTAACTGTGTTGGATGACTTCAGGTCCTCCTCAGGGAAGGTGAGCTGATTTTGACGATACCGGTGAAGGTCATCTTGGAGCTTTTCCTTCCAGGCATATTACTGTACTTCACCCTGTCACCAGTTACCACCTGATAAATAATTGGTTTGAGTCTTTCTGATGCTGAGACTGCATCCTGTATGTTTCCTTGACATGGTCAATTGAAATTTTATGGGAGGAACAAGCGTTGTAGGATTAGGCCAATACGTACTACACCCATGGCTTTTACTTTAAGATTGCTTAAAATATTAGTTTGCATTTTGCTCTTTTAATTTCTTGAAAGATTGTCAGTATATTAAATTCTATATAGTTTCCACTTAGCTTCCCAAAAGAAACCCTTCATGTGAAAGGTACAATATTTAACATTTTGGAACAATTTGCTTATGCTGGTAGGCCATATTCTGAGTTACTTAATAAACATTTGATTAGTCTGTAGGCACAAAGAAAGATGGCACAAAGCCCTGCTGCCACAGAAAACAACTGGGGCTTTTGCTCTCATCCCATCGCCCTTAGAGTGCTCAAATACAAAAAGAGGGAGAAGCTCATGCCATGCAGATGCATTAGCCTTTTTGGGTTATCCAAAGAGGGAAATGTCCTTTGTTCCTCTCCTCTGCCCCTCTATATGACCTAGAGAAACATCTTTTTGTATAAATACTTAACCTTCCAGCTGTTATACCCATCTGATAGAAAACTCAGGATCTTGGCCCTCCCAGAACGGCTTAGTACTGTCCCCATAGAACTCAACAAACTCAATTCCTTAAACAGGAAAAAAAGAAATTTTGGCTTCTTTTTGCAGAAAGCAATATATATTTTGATTATATCCAAGTGATGGTCAAGATTTTTTAAAGTGCACTACCTAGATAGCTGCAAATGACAAAACACAGATAGAAAGTGCGATGTAAACTTCAGCTATCACAAAATGTGAATACAGTTCTATTGGAAATAACTTCCATGAATAAATACATATTCTCATGCAGAAGAGTATCCTTACTCTCACATGATGCATAATAGTCATTTTCTCTTGTCTGTGAGAGAAGAAACTTGATCCTAGGCTTTAAACTGAGACATTTTCAAATTACAATATGTTGTAAAAAGTTTTTTTTAAAGCCAGATAAAAAGCTGTGTTGATATTTGCTCAGATCCTTTAAATAGCACTAAGGGAACTGTTGGGACTGTTTCAGTTTACACAGAAGTCATGCAGCCTATTGTATGTCTGACAAATAACCACCATTAAAGTTGTTACAGCATGGTACTGTGCAAAACATGATCTGAGGACTTAACATGAAAGGTTTCTTTCTAGTTTTTCATTTAAACAACCAGCATTACTGCCAAAACACTTACCGTGGTCCATATTTGTAACAGGTTTTTAACATGACATAGCAGATTTGATTGACAAGATTTTTAGGTCCTGTACCTTTACGACTTTAGTATGATCTTTTTCATGTTTCTAATGCTTGAGGCTTTACTGCTTAACTTGACAAAAAACAGTGTTGCTGCCATTTGTAAGTTTTCCTATAATATTCCTTTTACTAACTTAAAAACTGGCCTTACTGGGTTCAAATAGGCAGTATCCCTTTCAAGTGACCTTTGCAACCCAAGTGTTACTTGCTGTGGTTGAGAGTTTTTCGGTATCACTGAAGAGACGTTAAGACCTTTTGTTCCCATTAACACCTTAGCTCAGAAAACGTGCTTGGTATGTCTTAATTTCAAAACACAACCTCAGTCCTAAAAATTCAGATGCTAGCACGCTGGATATTAGGAAGTATATTAATGCTTACAAGTCACCGCAATGCACTCGGGTGTTTTTGGAATGTCGACTGGAGGTGAAATCTTAGTAACTCCTTCCTTAGGATAAATTTTACCCTAGTTTCATCAGAAGTCTAAGCCTTTACCAAAGGCCAGATTTATTATTTTTTTCATACCACAATGTTAATATTGTTAATACTCATTGTACACTACTGTAAAAAGATTAAAACAAAGTGTCTGAAAACAATTCAAGAGTTTTGAAAAGTTAGCCTCACCCTCTTCCCAGCTACTTGCATCTGTCCTGTTTATGGTTTAAAAGAAAAACATCATCTTGAAGAAATAATTTCACTGAGGCTAAAGGGATACTGTCTTGTTCAGATGCCATGAAATTGCGATTGTGATCTGACAAAGCTGTCTTCTCTTCTTGTGTTGTATGGAATGTCTGGATCATGCTTTCTGGGATATTTTTATTGAAATGCTCAGTGTGCGTTTCTGCAAATCAGGCTTGATTGCTCTTACAAGGCAAGCAGGTCTTTCTCCCTTTTCTTGTGTTCTCTTGACACTTTTGTGGAACTTGACAAGCCTGGAAAAATAATTTTTGTAAAAATTTGTACAATAATGTTATAAAAAGTTTATAATCCTAGAACTGTTGTGTTAATTCTTGTGCAAAAACAGTATATTCAGAATAAAAGTTTATCATTTAAAATCAACAGCTACTTTGATTGTTCACTCTGTGTAATAAAAAAACATAAATAAGAGCCTACATAATTTGCTATATCATACTTCTGAGTTTGCTAGGTCATACTTCTGAGTATGCTATGTCATACTTCTGAGTTTGCTATATAATTGCACCCAAGTGTCTGAAAGAGAGGTTTTCCAATGTGGAGACGGGGACTTAACACACTTCTGACTGGGGTTCAAAGGAGGACGAGCAGCAAACCCTCATTTCTGCTTCATTTGTGGCTGTGAAAATTTCAAAAAAGCTAAAAAAATTGTAACCAACGAAAACTGAGAGTCTGTAAAGCACTCAGTAAAATAATAGTCTGCAAAGCATCTGAAGTAGCCCTGTTGTTCTGAACAATTGATTTTGGAAGGATTGCCATTTACTAACTTGTAAACATTAAAGTCCAAGGGTTCATTTACATGAAGCAGCAGAATAAAATCAGATGGCTTAGATGGGTGCTGCCCAAGTTGTTGCCCGACCTCTGACAAAGATTGCTGCATGATTTATGAATCATCTTCTGTGCTGCTGCCATTCTCAGCTAAGTATGAAATTCAAAGTGGATCTATGTACCTGAATAAACAGGCTTGAGATGTTCAGGAGTTGCTTCACTGGGTTTTCAGGCTTACTGTGGTGGCACTGGCAACCTCCGTCAGAAGGGCAGGGCAGATGGCTGCAAGTGGTATCTGCTTTAGAAGCCCAATTTTAATCCTTGACTGCGTATGTGTCAAAGCCCAAAGAGAATGGCAGTTATAAATTACTGCTGGATTTACCGAATCCCCGAGGAGTCAGATAAGACAGTAAGAAATCAAATGCAGATTCCAACGCTGCAAAGTAACAGATCGCCCATGTGGAAATGCTAAAAGGCAGCACATGACACTGCACATCAACATCCAGAGATTACTGGCCTCAACTAGATTAAACATTGCCGCCTAACTACATGATTACCCCCACATGCTGAACTCATTGTATCATGTTTGTGTGCTGACTGCCATTGAGATGTAGAAATAAATAAAACCCCAAAATCCCTTCCTAGTGCATATTTAATTTAAATTCTGTATTACAATACACTATTCATTAAGTACCAGGAGCTGACACTCTCAGAAAACACAGGGTTTCTTCCCCCAGTTTTTCTGGAACTTAGGAGCATCTTTGACTTCATTGGTTCGATTTGGGAATGGCTGCGCTGCAGTGAGATATTCTATACTCGTTCCTGGTGCAAATCAAGCCAGAATACACTTGGCCTGTCATATTGTATTATTTTGAGAGATGGCTTCACATTGTCCAATGCAGCTCTATTGCTGCTAACCATCTACAAAAGTCAAAAAGTTATATAACACTGATGTTATAAAAATCCTTCACTGTCACATCTATTAGCCCAGTGCTCTCATAATGCTCCAGTGAATGAAATGCACACCCTAAATGCTACAACATTTTCTCTGTCTGTTGCAAAAGACATTGAAAACAATGTTTCCCTTTCCCATGGGTTGTTTTGTTCCCAAAATGTGTATGGGCGAGGAGGGAAGGAAAATGAGACTTCTGCAGGAGAATTATTTTATCTGAGTCCTAACTGTATTTCTTCTGAATGTTTTATCTACGTATTTCTCAGTTTTCCTGATTGAGAATATCACATTCCCAGAAGGTGACTGTGGCTTTTGAAAGCTTGTTCAGAACCCAGAAGCCTTTTAGTAACAGATCCCCTTTTAATAAAACACCCATTCCTCTGTTTCTTTTGGGATTTGAATCTCTTTTTCTTTGGATCTCACAAGCATTTTCTTGACTAGATCTCCAGTGTACATCCCATGCTTTGAAGAACAGATATTTGAACTTGGTAGCAAGTGTTTCCCTTGGGGAAATGGTAAACATGTTTGTGATTTGTCTCACCTAACTGTAGTTGTCTGCAATTAGTCATGAGTTCACTCTGCAGCGAAAAGAGTTTAGGAGCTTGCTATACAAGCTGCTGGTCCTGCCCAGGCTTTGACCATCTGCCTTAACGACAGGAAGGTGGATTCTTAAAAAAGAATTTTCTACTGCTGTTTTAGTAGTATGCCTTTTCAAAGAGAGGAATTATCACAGTAAGTAAAAACTGCATCTGCTACTTTACCCGTTACTTTCATGTTTGGGATTTTTATGATGTGGCTAGTTTCTGACAGCTGACAGGAAATATGAAATATAGGACTTCGGTGGTATTCACTCTTCCTTTTCAAGGAAATCTTTCAATTTCAATCACTGAGTTAGTTATTTCATAAACAAAATAAAACTTGGGAATTGGGAATGGAAGCTATCTCAGAATTTCCATTTTAAAGTTTATTGCTTTAACCCAGGCTCTTCTTGTAACCCAGACTCTTGTGATCTCAGCCTCCATTCTGTGGCTTGATTATTGAAAAAGAAATTTTTGGAGCATTGTAATACACACACACACACTATGGAAAGGATAATTAACATGCTTGGAACACTGACTAATAGTACTATGTTTTGGTATGTGTGGTTAGCATGTGTTATTCTTGTAAGCTATTTTGAGACTCCAAGCAATTAGTACTCACTATGGTAAGGGTTAGTCAGTTGGCCATATAAGCTCTCATATCTTCAGGAATTAATTCGCTCTAAGAGAAAATTGTGGGCAACTGAGGTTCAGCTCTGCTTGGAAAGATTTTGTAATAGACAATTTCAAATGGCCTGGAAATTAGGAGCATTCTCCTGTTCTGCTTACCTGTAGTCTGCACAAAGGATAAAAGACTCCATATAATGGCAGGATTTGCTTTTGACATCTTTTGGGAATTCCAGTGTGGGAAACAACATGCATGAAAACTTTGAGAACCTGGGGCTAAATCATATGCAGTGGGATTCAGCAGGTGAGCACTAGGTGCCTGTGTTCCTAGGCTGATCGGTGGAGATCCACATAACAGAGTCAGTGGCGTAGGGAGGACTATTCAGATCACCAACCACTGGGGGTTTGATTGCAGTTGCAGTTGCACGTACAACCTTCCTATTGAAATTGAGGCATGAGGATGCTAGATCTGGAGAAAGACAGACCAAATAGTGGAGATATATTAATTCAAAACTTGATTCTTCTGTTTTGCTGGATCAAGCTAGTTCCTAGGATCAAGTTCTGGGCTCAGAAGATTCCACCTAAGGGAAGACAGATGTGAAATTTAGGCTTTTAGCTACCAGAGAATGATACAGACTTACGTCTGCTTATAACAGAGGCAGTGGCGCAGGGAGGACTATTCAGATCACCAACCCCTGGGGTTTGATTGCAGTTGCAGTTGCACGTACAACCTTCCTATTGAAATTGAGGCATGAGGATGCTAGATCTGGAGAAAGACAGACCAAATAGTGGAGATATATTAATTCAAAACTTGATTCTTCTGTTTTGCTGGATCAAGCTAGTTCCTAGGATCAAGTTCTGGGCTCAGAAGATTCCACCTAAGGGAAGACAGATGTGAAATTTAGGCTCTTAGCTACCAGAGAATGATACAGACTTACGTCTGCTTTAACAACAGCCACTGCTATGCAGACATGGAGGAAGAGATTCCAAACTCCAGATCCTGAGAGAAGTTTGTTTTGGTGGCTGTGGTTGGAGCACAGACTGGGCCAACACTGAATTCCTTCCAGAGTGGAAAGGAGGTAGTGGTGATGTTGAAGGGGATGTTACTCATCTTTTGCATCGTGTCCTTCCACTTAAAATGCCTGTCTCAAAAGTGTAAAATCTGTTCCTAATGTGTCTTTAGTCTGAGTATATCTATGGGAGAGGGAATCTGATCATTTACAAACAGAGGCAGGAATGAAATCTAGCCTACAGTCTAGATGGCTACCTTGAATGCTTTAGCCATCAGGCTATTGAAGAAAGGTCTACAATAAGCAAAAAAGCAAGAAGCTTTAAACTCTTACTTTACTTTTTTTTTTCCTAAATCAATTTTATTACTTCATTGTGGCATGGGAAGAAATGGAGAGGTAGGTAGAAATTGAAGATCTAGAGAGTTCTGGAAAGGTTAGGTATTTCTACCTCTGTAGATGGCAGTGGTATGCAAGATATTCAGCATCAGAGTTTTGTGTGTTTAGGGACCCAAATTTTGACTAAGTCACGTTTTAGTTCTTAAGTGCTGTGATTTGGGATTCTGAAGTTAGACAATGTTTCTGGGGCATTTCTGAGTATAGTATTTGTGCCATTAATCCCTTGAGTTTTTCTTTGGATGATTTTTTATATTTCTGTCCAATTTCAATCTGACAAGTCACACAGTGTCAAGCTTTAAACACATCCTTAGTTTTCAGTGAGTGAAAAGTCTCCCCATCCACAAGGAAAGCAGTTGTGTTTAAACTGAAGCACTTAGTACTAGGAAGTAGGATTGAGCTGCAGCTTTGGTTTCGGTAGACTTATTTTATTGCTTGGAAAATGTGTTGCTCGAGTATTCAACCAAAAATTCCGCAACCACTTGTGATCATATCCAACTTTGCATAATCCTGTAGCTGAGGCAGTAGCATGGAATAACAGTGGTTACAGATTTCTTATTTTGAGAATCAACTGGACACTGCTTTAACTGTCAGCTCATGGTACAGTTAAGAAAATTTTCTGTTCTTGAACCGGGCCTGCTGTGCAACCAGAAATGTGAGAGTAACGTAGCCAAGAGGAAAGCAGATAGGAAAGTAATTTGTAGTTACAACATCATGCAGAGAGGGCACATCTGGCACCACAGCAGTGCCTGCTGCTCTCCCTGAGGTGTATTCATGAGGCTAAGGCGACCGCCAGGCAATGCCAGCACTGCCTGGTGATTCTCTGGAAGTGATGGGAAGAGCTGTACACCTAAATGAAGCAAACTGGTGTATCTATCTCTCTGTCTTCCTCTATTAACGGCAGGGAATTCAATGAGCTGCATCATATCTGAGTTTTCAGATGCTTAAAACTTCACTGAGAAAAACAGTTAATAAGTCAGAGACAATATCTTTCAATTGCTTCCACACCTCTTGGGATATGTAGGTGTTAAACTAAGATTTTGAGGTATTAAGATTTTGGGGGGAAGTATGCATGTAGACATAAATATTTTTATGCCTTTTAGAGAGTACCCATGGGCTTCTAACAACCTGCCGGGATGCTTTGCTTTCACAAGGTCAGCCAGCTCCTCTGTGCTTTTCCGTGCTGGGTGATATGAGTAAAACTGCGCTTTAAAGCAGCCTGCATGTCCGGCCTCCTCTGCAGAGCATGAAGGAGAACCTACAGTGTGAGACTTGATTTTTTAGAATCTGTAGTTGAGTGAAATGTCTTAAATAGAAACTGGCCTTGTTCTTAATGAAAACCTACCCTGGGCACTGCACAGATAAGCACCTTTATTGTTTCCAGAAGACGTTGTCTCATGTAAACGGATATTCTGTTACTAGAGGGCTCTTTTTTTAATAGCTTAAATAGCCATTTAAAAATTACAGAAGAGTGTGGAATACTGTATTTTATAGCTCATCTGTATTCACCCTGCTGTAACTAAGACCCTTAACTGCCTTTACCATAGCTGAGGCTTTTGCCTGCAATTTATAATTCAGCTGATTTACACAGTCCAGTGAATCTCAGAATCAGGTTCCAACACAGTGCGGATGATGATGACAATGGTAAGAGTGGAATAGTTCTGCGTTTGGCTTTTTTTTTTCCCCCCACTAAACCTGACCAACCAAGCAAAACACCAAGATTATAAATCCTCTAAGCCAAAATATGCAAAATTTAATCGATTGCCATTAGGAAACACAATATTTTTCATAGTTTCATGTTAGTACCTTTCTGCACTGTGGGATTTTTTCCAAAGCTTATAACATGTGTGTAATGAACCTGTATCAAAAATAAAGCCAAGCTAGTTCATTTTTAAGTGCAACATGGAGTGAGTGCTACACTGGACATAACTTTTCTCCAATAAATACAGAAACTCTTGTTAAAACTATAAGGAATTTAATAGCTATAGCTTTATAAGTTATCAGATGTACTTAGCTTTAATTCTTGGTAAAATTAAATTCACAGTTGCTGAACCAAATCGCTAATTTCAATTCTGAGCAAATCAGAAATGCAAAGCTGTTCAATCACTAGTATATCAGTGAGGTTGTTTTTAAGTTGTAGGTAGATACTCACTTTCTTGCTACAGTGTTGCTCATGATGAACTCTCTACTTAAAGGTCCGTTCGTCTAAAGTTAAGAACTTAAAATTTTCCTCTTCTCTGTGTTTTCCGGCACTGTTATGCATTGTAATCTGCTTAAGGAAGAGTCTGGATTTTCAAGACTGCCAAACATTTGCCTCTCAGAGCAGAAACTGGAAGAGGAGACTGAAGGATTAGCGAGAAGCAGACATATTTTATTAAGGAAAGTAACCACTCTTTGGGGGAATCTTAAGCAGCCTAGAAAAGACAGTTGTTCTTTTGCTAGGCTAATGGCAACAAGAAGCTTGAAGCCAGTGAGCCATACAAGAATATAAAGCTATGAGGTGCCAGGCTCTGTATGGCTGATGCAGAGAGTGCAGCGCAGAAGCAGAGACTACTTGAATCTCATGCTGATATCCAGTGAGGTTGGTCACATCTCATCACTTAGGACATTGATGACTGTTTCTTGTCACCTGCCTATCTGACATTTCTCCCCCTTCCTAGCCCGTGCAGGTTGCTAGCAGACTTCAACCCCTGTGCTCAGCAGTGCAACTGTGGTGGAGCTGCTTGCAAGGACTTTCAAACATCTTTCAAACACTTCTACACACAGACACACAACAGAACTAGCCTCAGTCTCTGTCTCTGTATTTGATGGCATTACTCACCATTGGTCAGAGGTAAACCTGACAGATGAAATTCATAATTAAAGCCACAAATAATAAAATTTGAAAAGTATGTCTAGAGTGTCTGGATATAGTTTTGCATGGAGTAAAACAATCTTTGGCAGTGCCAGGCAATTGCCTTTTGGAAACATTGGGTGGCCTGAAATTAATTTGTTTAGCTTTTTCTTATGTAAAAATATTCAGCTTCGTGACAACATCTGTTACGAACCCAGAGGTTATAGATGTCCAACTTACATTTGTATGAAATAGAACCAGATGCAGCTGTTGGGAAACGGACTATAAAATCATCTGAATATTTTTTAAGTGACTTCACTGATATTCTGTCTCATGTTTTCTTACGATTCATGATTAATATTTTTAAGGTGATTTATCTTTCATCTTGGGTTCCACTATTGTTGACCTAACCTTAGGAAAACATGATATAGCTTGAGAAGAAAGAGCGTTTGCTGAATTTAATATTTTGTATATATTTCAATTAGTAAAACATGAATTAAAGTCTGTAGAGTTATAAATTATGGATAATAGTTTCTCCCAAACGGTGCAAAGCTGAAGAATTCTTGTGTTTCTATCGTACTGCTGTGGATGATAGCACTACGCCGAGTGGATTAACAACTGATTGTCCTTTTGAGTCAGCAACTGTGATTGACAGAGGTAGAATATATGTAGCAGGCTTGCTCTCTGCCTCTTTTGTATTACTAATAGTATTTTATAACAATTAAAGGACACAACCCTCATCTTCATTTCTGGTTGTGGAAATTCAAGAAACATTTGTTCTGAAAGTAGAAATGGTATTTATGGAAAAGCTTTCTGAGGTTTCTGGTAGTGACATCTAATTTCTCCACCAAACAATCGTTGCAGTCAATTGTCTGAAAACCATGGAACTGAAGCACTTGCTTTAAATTTAGCACTTGTTTCTCTACACTGCTGGGGGGAACATCGCAGATGCATAAAGTCAAGTATGTGTTTAAATACACACGCTGAATAAAAGTATTTAACAGATAATATATTGATATCTACAGTTGGAGTTCTGTTATGCTCCTTTTCAAAGTTACTTTATGTGTGAGATATCATTCATTTTGTCTTTTACTGTTTGGGGATTGCATATATTCATGTTTTTAAAAAAAAAGATAAAACCCACAATTTTTATGAATGATACCTGACACTCTCAAAATGACCTATTGCAATTTTCCTCATACCAAAAAAGGAAGAAGTGTGTTCTTTACGAGAATTTTTGAAGTTATTTCAATAAATGGCAAAATTGTCAGCAAATTCCTGTTTGAATCACTATGACATCTCAGGACTTATATGACACTTGGTGCACATCAAACCTTCACAGGTAAATTAAATGACTACTAAAAGTGTGACGAAACATTGTGAGTTTTGTTCTTTGGAACAATTCCATATACCTATTACAAAGATTTTAAAGAAATATGCTAGCTATATTCCTGCCTCTTTCTAAAGCAAATAATTTGTCTCTAATATATCTGAGGAAATATATGTATTTCAGTTTGTATGAAGAGCAGAGGTCCCATGTAATCCAGAAATGAAGTCTGATAAGTAATTTGTGAAATTAGAATGCAGTGTAAGGAAAGCTGACGATGTATCAAGCAACTCCACTGTGAAGCCAGGGTTTTTCTGAGGAGATCAGTCATGTGTGACTTGCTAGGTAAAGACTATGAAATAATTCCTCCTGTTTGTTTGTTTTTAGACTGTTGTATAACTGCACTTCTTAACATTTCAGATAAAATCAAGCCCGTGAAGTTAATCCACGGGTAAAGGCCTGTCCTGCTCTGCATGAGCCCAGTGGCTCCCGGGTGTGCCCGCTCAGAGCGTTGTACTGCTGAGAGGGAGCTTGGCTGAGCGGAACTGCTGGTCCCGCTCCTCGCCTTTGCCCCTCAAGCGTGGCCATGGGCATTGAAGGAGCAGCATATGGGACACCTGGGCTTTATGGCATATTGCACCCACAGTAACTCACAATGGGCTTCCAGTTCTACAAAAATGGTTGAAATCTTTTATTAAGGGTATTTTTCTGTTGCACATGCTGATCTCTGGTTTATTTATATTTTTGGGGAGGGGAAAGAAGTCAGTATTTCCATTAAATAATATCACGCTCAGTATTAAGAGTTCAATTCTCCAAAAAAGAGTCAGCAGTACTCATGTGGAAAAGCAAAACTTTGCTCTCTCAGATCCTCCAGGTTTTTATCTAATTGTCAAAAACCCCAAAGTAAAGGCTTAGGTTTTATTTTTACTCAAAAGCCAAGAAGGTAAATAATGCAGAAATCTAATAGTCCATAAAGCTTAGGGCACATTCAGGTGGTGTGAAAATAACCAGCATGACCTCTAGTCCCTCAGCTCTCTTGGGAGCTGGGGGAGAAGCTTGAAAGGACAGATGTGGAGTCCGTTGTTTAAGAGCATCAGTGGATTTTCTTGGAGTTAGTAACTGGTCATGATATCAGAGAGTTATTCCATGTCATGCCCTAAAATGTGGGTCTGACCCCCACCTCTATACCAGAGCAGACAATTCTGCTTCTGAAATTTAACTTATCACATTCATAAATAAGAAATTTATGGTGTTAAACCGCTGTTGCACAGAAACATTGCAGACTAATGCTAGGCACAATTGTTTTAATGACAGTTAAACAGCTGAAAAAAACACCCATTTATTAAACTTGAAAAGGTGTTTGGACCTTTATTGTCTGTTGCCTACATAAGGTCCACTTATGTAGGCTAAATTCATCTCACTGAGTGGTAGTTGCAGTATTTTAACTTGGTAAAAGCATAACGGTTTTTATTAAAAAATTATCAAGTAAGTTTGAGATTTTCTTTTGTTCAGTAACTTGGTTTCTTATCTTTTAATGTCCAATTCCTTCTTATTTTTCCATGAAGTAAAGTTAAAAAAAAAAAAAGAAATCTGAGCATCTCAGACCCCAGGTGCAGGTTTTTACAGTCAAGGAATATTTAGAGACTCCTGGTAGAAAAAGACAAAAATTGGCAAGGTTGTTTTGGGGAGGGGGAGGTGCTTCTTTTCTTTTTTTTCTTTTTTGTCCTTCATGCACCTGCACATTTTACACTGTTTTTTAAACAGCTGTGTTTGGTAGTGTAAGTGTTGCCTGTCATAAAAACGTATGCCCCAGCAATCACAAGAAACTGTAAGCTGTTCGGTCACTCATGAAGTTTCTCAGAACACTTTGCTAGAAAATAAATTAATATATATCATAACCACAGAACAGCATTTACAATCAATGCTAGAAAGATGAATGTGAGGTAATGTAAGACATATGTGACTTTCCTTTTCTATCGGTGACTTTTTTTTCACTGAGACCTATGAAAATAGATTAACGGTAGATTTTTCTTACTCTAGTCCATGCTGAAACTCAATACCCATCTTGCCCTCTATACAAATTCATAGGCATAAAGCGGTCAGAGGCTTTGTTTAAAGTGCAAGGAAGATACAATTATGAGACAGAAACAAGAATGTCATAACAATATGTAAATAAATAATGAATATATGAGATCAGTATCTTGCAAACTTAGGGCACATGAGCATCTCGTGTCAGCTGTCCTGCTGACTTCAGTGGAAAGCTCATGTGACTTGTTGAATTATCTAAACAAGAATTCTTGCATTAAACACAGGAATAGCTTTAAAGTACATCATTTGCTTCTTTTTCTTTGAGGAATGCATGTTCTTGCATAAGAGAAATTGAGGTTGGATTTAAGGTCAAGGCATTCCCCCTTCTTAAAAGTTCATGCACTGCAATAATATTAATACTAAAATTCTCATTTCTTTTGTACACTTCTGAGATCACTGCTGCAAGTTCAAGTACCTGTATTTTACTGTTTATTTGGTAGCTATTCCTCTGCATATCCTTGTAAATACCACAGCTAGGCAAAATGTGGCATCAAGTATCTCATCAGTTTGAAGATGCAGTGTTTTACACATCAGTTTGCTGATGATTTTGCTTATGGTGAAATAACAGAGTAAAAATGTTCACACTCAACATGGGAACTTCAGTGTGTCTCCTCTCTTCTTGCAGAAGTCACCAAAGATCAGGATGAGCTATGCTGCTCACTGTTTCCACCACACACTAGAGAAGAGGGGCCATTCTCTATTAAAAACCAAAAGAAAACTCAAGCTCCCCCCAAAAACGAACAAAAACCCCCAACCCCCTATAATATTATGCTATTTAAGCCAGAAAGGAATATGAGGCTATATTAACATCCCTGGGCATCTTTTCAGAAGGACAGTTACCACTAACCTGTTAGATGATGGTCCTGACAGAAGCAACCTACCTCTTGTGGGATTTGTTGATACCTTTACCTCCCTTCTCGTCTTCCCAGGCCAGGCTGTAACTTCTGCCTTTCTTGGTTAAGACCTTATTCCCATTAGACTAGTTAAGGAAGTGTTGTGTACGGTGGACCTTCGCTTTCCCTTCCAGTCCTGTCCTGAGAATTTCTCCAGGGGAAAAAGCACACGTATGTATGTAACAAGAAGTGTTTATCCTTGCACTAGCTTAGTGCTTTTGAATGCTTTTTCAATGTAATACTAATTGTTTAACTCAACCTGTGCAAAAACTTAAATTTTATTTTTCCTCTTCAGTTTTGGATGAGGTTTTTATCTCCTTCCTGTTTTATACCTATGATGAAAGGTTTATGACATCACTACTATGTTTTCCCAACAGTATAGCCAGCTGCTCCTAGCAGTGGAAATCTACTGGTGTAAGACTTGGAAATAATGGGTGTGCTATTTGTGAATGGCTGAGGTCTCACGAGCCATTACCAACAAGTCAGTCTTTGTTAGATGCTGCTCATATCCATAACATCAATAACTTCTGCAGATTCATAAAAACCGCCTTGGTAATTACAGTTTTGACTGGAGTGGTTGCTGTAGGGTATATCAGAAGAGGACTGCTTTATGCAGATGGAAAGGGGGAAAATTCTCCTACCTGAGGGTCACATCCATCTGTAACCAAAATGCCATCTTGTGTAGAGCAGCAGAAGAGGTCTCAGTCACTTCAGCATTCCCCTAATATAACCCAAATCACTGCAGGGCTGCAGTAGGTCAGAAGCAGTTAGTCTGGGGCTCACAACCACAAACATTTTGCTCTTTTAACTGTGGTTAATGGGAAGTAGAAATTCAATGGCAAGACTAGTTCAGGCAAAAAGCTTACACAGTAAAAAAAAAAAATTAAAAAATCATTGTCCTAGATTAGAGGCAAATTTTCCCAAGCCATTAGCTATGGCTCACCACAGTCTACGGCCTTGGCTAAAGATACACCTCCACAGTGGGACTGCATGGATAAAGCTATTCCTCCAGGCATGTAGCACCAGACAGATTCTTAATGTGGGACAATTCTTCAGTTACTTTGTGAAGTTAGAATGAATCAAAAAATGAGGCTGGTGGATGGATACAGCTGCAAATGTTAATTGCAAAGCCCCTTGGATGTGGGGTACATTAGATGTAACTCTGTACTTCACAGCCTTGATCCCATCTCTAATCACAATCAGCCAAAAGGAAGAAAACAGAGAAAACTTGTAAAAAATGGGCCAAAACCCAACCATGTGAATATACATGACTGTGTTGCACAAGTGCAACCTATGTAATGCAGGTGGCTGGCCCAAAAGGTTATAATATACCCTCTGGGTTCAAAATGTACAGGTCAAACTCTTAGTTCATATTCACAATTCATCTGGGATAAAATGCATCTCTCTAAGAATTTGTTGGCATTTCCACATGGTTAATTATTCATTTTTTATTTTCTCACATTTTGCACAGGAGTGTAGCTTCTTTCCACTTTCACACTTGGTGCTGAGACAATGAACTCCCTGCCCGCAGGGCTTGCCTAATTCCATCTGACTGAGGGGAGGCACAGTGCCTCCTACTTTATGCTGACAATATGTACAGCTATTGCAAACTACGGAAATCTTCCCAACAGCACTGTTTGGGCCCGAGGCTGAACTTAGAGTCTGCCTACAAAATTTAACAAGAAGAGCTGGGAGATGATATTAAAATGTTGTGGCACGGACTAAGCCCGTTAACTTCCCTCAGGTATTGTGAACAGAAAAGGTTAAGTAGGCAGCTCAGCTGAGTCACTTCACATGTGTATGGTAGGAATAAAGACTTGTGGTGTGAAATCTATACTGATGGGTTGTTGGCTTCAAGCAAACTATAGCGTGAGTTTATGAAAGCTGTGTGTGTAAGACTATATTAAATATTTTCTTTAATATAAATAGACAAGGCCATACACCTGACCTATAAATTGGTACATTTATTATAAGTCTAGGTCTATGAGTGTTATTTTCAGCTGCTAAGAATCCTGATTAGAAGCTATCCAGCATCCACACTTTCATCCAAAACAGTTTCTCTGGGAAGTACAGCAGCAGATAGAAGGGAGGAGAAGTGTTCACAGTTATTCTGCAGTCCAGAGATGGGACAACTATCCTGCTTGCAGGCAGCAGGTGTACAAACATGACTTCTCCTGCCCACAGGAGCTTAGTCAGGTATAAAGGTCCAGGAAATCCTTTCACGTTTGTGTGAGCAGAGAAAGCAACAACACACAGAGAGCGAGGCTTCAGTGAGCCTGGTATGGGCTGGGACGCTGCATGATCAGACCCACCACAACCCAGATAGATGGTGGGTTCAGCCTCACAAGCAGATTTGTGTTGTTGTGAATCAATGACGTGTGTTGCCACAAGGCAGGATTTGGAAACCAGTGCCTTAGTATCATAGAATTGTTTGGGTTAAAAGGGATATTTAAAGGTAATCTACTCCAAGCCCCCTGCAATGAGCAGGGACACCTGCAACTGGAGCAGGTTGCTCAGAGCCCCGTCCAACCTGACCTGGAATGCTTCCAGGCAAGGGGCATCTACCACCTCTCTGAGCAACCTGGGCCAGCGTTTAACCACCCTCATTGTCAAAAATGTCTTCCTTATATCTAGTCTAAATCTGCCCTCTTTTAGTTTAAAACCATTACCCTTTGTCCTGTCGCAACAGGCCCTGCTAAAAAGTCTGTCCCCATCTTTCCTGTAGGCCCCCTTTAAGTACTGGAAGGCTGCAGTAAGGTCTCCCCGGAGCCTTTTCTTCTCCAGGCTGAACAACCCCAACTCTCTCAACCGGTCCTCATGGGAGAGGTGTTCCATCCCTTTGATCATTTTTGTGGCCTCCTCTGGACCCTCTCCAACAGGTCCATGTCTTTCCTGTGCTGAGGGCTCCAGAGCTGGATGCAGGACTCCAGGTGGGGTCTCAGTGGAGCAGAGTAGAGGGACAGAATCCCCTCCCTGTTCCCACTGCCTGTGCATTTTCTTCTTGCCCTTTGTTTTGACCAGCAGGTCTCAACTCATCCATGCCGGTCTCTTGCCTTCCTTGGCAACTTAGCTGCTGGAGGCAGCACTCCTGGAAGTCAGTGCAAGTCACAAAATTATAAGTGGCATCTCATTTTCTTTAAGTATTCTTCTGTTCATGTGAAAGACAAAAAGCTGTTAATAAGTTAAATCCATCCTAACAATTTCTGTTTTAATGCTCCAGCAGTGTCAGCGTGGTACCTGTATCAAGAGAGGCAGAGTTAGTCATTAAAAGTGGAAACCATCCCTCATAGCAAAACAATGCCTTGGTGACTCTGAGGACTGTGAGTTTATGCCAGAGAGTATAAAAGGGAAGAAACGTGCATGGATAGGGAAAGAAAAAAAGGGGTTGACAACTTATCTGACAATGATCCAGGAAGAAAGCCCCTCTTGCCATAAATCTTTATAGCTTTGTTGAAGTCCATGGTTAGCTGCATCAGGACTTATGACTCTTATTCATCAATTTGATTTTGAAGTAACAATTCAGCAGCCTTTTGGCTTTCTCATTTCATAGAAATAGTCTGTAAATCCATTGAAACTTCCTATAAGTTCTGGAAAAAAAAAATCATTTATTAGTGCTAGGCTATTGGTTTGCCTATGTGTGAGATTTCTGACTGAGAAAAAGAAATCTAAAAGGATAATTTGATTGCTTTACTGCATATTTTGAATTCAAATTGACTTTGGGCTTTTAAAATGTAAATTCAATAAACCAGTGCTTAGATACACTTAGAGCCACTTCTAATGTTAACCGTTTATTCTGTCAACAGTATGAAGCTGAGAAGGGCAAGTTGGGTGATGTTCAGCCATGATATATGGATATACTTTTGGTTTCCGTTGCCTTGGAAAAATATCTGTAGTTAAATATATTTAGATATCTACATCTTTGGCAAAATTGAGGTACATAATAGAAACTTATTCAAAGTTTTCTGAAATTTAGAAACGCTGAACATTTGGTTTGATTTGAGTCATGAGTAAAGCTTAGTTATGAATCTTGTTTCTCTGCCAGGAACCATGCAAGTTTCTATTGAATTTTTTCTTTATTTGTTCTAGAGTCTCTTTCAAAATTGAATACCCATTAGAAAAAGTGCTTTTTCATGTTCATTCTTCAAATGAATTACTTAATTAAAAGCTAAGTAAAGGAAAACCTTGAGAATCATGAATATTCAGTCATTAGGACTCCACATGTAGCTACACTGCTCACATGGCTGGAAGCTGCCTACAGTTACTTTTTTACTCAAAGGCCCATATTACATAGTCATATACAACAAAAAAAGAAAAAAGTCACCATCACTTTTTGCTTGATGATTCTCTGCTCTTCTAAATATACGGGGAAAATATGAGCTTTAAAGAATATATGCACTAGTCCCACTGCTCAGTTTCTTGGTGATAACTTGCCTTTGAAACAGTAAAACTGTGGGAATGCTATAGCAGAGCCTCTTTGAAGCAAGAGACTGGAAAGGACAGGTATCCATGGCAGGGAACAAGATCAGGGATTCCCTTAGGATCAGAGTAACTCATGTCCAGGAGGCTAGATCATAGGGCCTCTCTCACAGGGCCAATTTCCATCCCCTTTCTCAAGCTGCATTCAAATCCTCTGTGAATATGAGCATCCCTGAAATAAAGCACTACTCAGTGTCAGGCTGTCAGATTAGGAGTCCTGTGGGATGTTTTGCACAGCCTTCTTGCCAACAACCCGACAACACCTATGTCGGAACAATTCTACGCAGCAAGGGGAGCTGGGTGTGTGTGAAGTGCTTCGGGATTTACCTCCTTTCCTCTTGCTATCAGCTGCTATCACAACATATTCCTTCATGTTAGAAAAAATAAAATTAAGATGTTACAGGTAATAGCACTTCTGCTCTGTGAAATCAGTCATAAAGATGTCTTCTGGAATGTCACAGCCTGTGTAATGTAATGCTTTAATTAGATGCCATGTCCTCAATAGCATGCAGTCCAAAGCTATCAATGTTACCTAAAGCTTCTAATTCACAGAAAAAAAAGAGATGGAAAATACAAAAAATAAATAACAGCTTTATGAGTTAGAATGGGATTGTGTTGTTACCAGGGAAATGTGGAGCCAGGGAGCATTAAGGGTAATGGAGATGATAGGTATTTTGTAGGATCTGAGTCTTTTTTTCTTTGAAGGGACTTGTGAAAAGGAAGACGTTATACTGCTGCAGAGTTTTTATGCAAGAGATCTCTGAATGCCTGCAAAATATTCGGATGAAGACTGATGCCATTACAAACATAATATTTACTTTCAAGGAAAGTGCAAGGAAATGGCATCTGAGAGAGACTGAGCCTTGCGTAGAGCCCTGAGGCACTGAGGATCTAGGTGTCTTTCTAATATTCGATGTATTCGAAGAACAGAGTGATTCTTGCCAATTTTATACAAATAGAAGAGATGCCTATTTTCTGGAAAAGGTCCCAATGCCATGTAGCTGTTTTGACTTCTTTCTGAGGTGCCTAATGTCTTTTCACTGCTCAGTCACGGTTCTGGATCTCATTCAAATAGTTTGCTGCCTACAAAATAGTTACAGTAACACCCATATTTCTTTCTTTGGTTGGTCTTTTTTTTTTTCTTTTCTTTGCAGCTCCAATTTCTCATCTTTAAAATGGGAATATTTTTTTTTTCTTTCAATAAAGTGCCAAAGAAAAGCTGAAAAGTCTTGTAATACAAAAGCACAGGGTGGGATCCATCTCACCTAACTTTGTGTGTCTATATTGTAGATGTCTGCTCTTGAGCTCAATACTTGGCTTTCTGTCTATGATGGATCAAAGAGGTGACTTTAGACACTTTCAACCCTATGTTTAGATGCCTCCTGTTAGGATGAGATGACACTCACACTACCAATGCCTATTTCTGTCTACCAACTACAAGAGACGGTATACACTTTCACACTGTAGGCTTCACTCTGTGGCCAGGTTAATCCCATGCAGTATGTGTGGTTCAGCCACAGATATCCTGTGGGATCTTTGGCAAAACATCTCACCATTTCACATCCATTCCCCACATGTAAACCATTCATTCGTCGGGCAATTGTAGTGCTATCCTCTGCCTGACCCCTCTATTAGACTGGAGGTTGGCCAGGGCAGATGATTGTCTTCTGTTATGTGGAATTACAGTCCTATTTGGAGCTATGAAGTGTTGCACTGATTACAGTAATTTGTAATGCCATACTGTCTGTTCATTAATATTTTTTAAAACACCTTGGAGAAGTGAAGTGCTGACAACAAGGCAAAGTTCAAACAATGAGAAAAAGCAAAGGCATGCGTTGTGCAGAAGAGGGTGAGAGAACAGCTATTGGGGAAGTGTAGGTCAGTGCTTGTTGTGCAGTTTTGTAATAAAAGTGTAAACTTTATTCCAGCTTTGTGGTAAATAGCTTTAGGTCTAGCTATTGTCTGCCTCCTAAGGATCTTCATCCTTCCTCAGTGGAAATAAGTAGGTGCTTAAAAATATGAATTATTGAATTCTGTAAAGGTAGTCCAGGCAAGAAAGATAAAACAGATTAAAAAAAAAAAAAAAGAGCACAGCCCCCTGTGCTTCTGACATTTCCATAGGTTTGGAATTTATTAAGATAACTAAAGCAAATCCTTCTGTTTTCCAGAAAGGAACAAATCTTCTCCCAACCATCAATAAATTAATTTTCCTAATTTTTGAGGATAGACATACAATTTCTCTTTTCCTTCTTCAAAATACAACATTTAAAACCCAATTGGTTTGTCAAAGATTTATTTATTTTTTGAATGTGCATGAAGCTCTGTTTACCAGGACCTGAGTAATTTAGAACAGGACAAAAACACATGTGGGATTTCTGCTTTAATCAATGTCAGTTCCATATACTCTGAAAAGGGATTTTCCAACGGTTAATATATATTATGCATTGTCATTATTAATTTCTTCTCTATATAAATAAGATAACATTTTACAGAAGTAAGGTCCAGATGACACTCCAAGCTTATAACCTCTAGTGCTTTTTTTCGCCTTAGGTTTTCCTAGCACTTCTAATAAGAGACTATGAAGACCAGGCTGCAGAGTTTCCAAAAGCAACCAAAACCTTCCAAACAAAACAAAAGAACACTTTATCGTTTTCTATTAATTCAGTTTTAAAGAGTATCACTAATGGAGCTGCTGACAAATGCCTCATGGTTTATAATTCTGTTCTCGGTGAGGGGGAAGTCATGGATAAAACATATACAGGGTTTAGGGAAGTTCACACTGTGTGATGGAGCATGATAGAATCATTCAAATCTCGGCAAGCTAAAACTGTGCAACATTTGTTCAGGAAGCAAAGCCCTATACTCCATTTCTTTAGTACCTTTCACAATGCTTCTCATGTATAGAGCTCGGATTTGTGGTCTGTTTTAAACTGCTTTCTGCCTATGCATGGGATGGTGTAGGTGCGGTCTCCGTGCCTCCATCGAGCGTTAGTCTGTCACTGAGTGGTTGCGGCACTGAACAGAATGAGCATGTAGGGCAAGGTGTTCAGGATATTTTGCAGTTAAGCTCAGTCCTCAAGGAGTTTCACCTCCCCCAGGATTAATCATAATAAGTAATCGTCAGTGGATGGCCATTTTGGCTTTAGAGTTTGGACTGAGATATCCAGTAACAATTAATTGATGCTCTTCACAAATCATAGTGTCATGTAGGCCTGTTGCAATCCTCAAGCCACCAGTCGTATCAATACCTACCTGAGTTTAAGAACCTCTACTTCACGTTTCTTCCAGAAGCAGAACTGAAACAAAGAGAACCTAACCAAGAAAGAGACAAAAAATCTCTCAAATCCTGGGCCAACACAGATTTTATGAGCCAGCTTTCACTTTTCTGAATGGCCACCACTACAGCGTTGGCTTACATCCATAATGGAGAGATATTTGGGAACTAGTCTTAAACAGCATTTTTGAAAGGAAAAAAAAGCCAACCGAAAAACAAAACAACCCAATGATGATAATGTATTATTTTTCCTTAAAAAATTCATACTTAACTACACCAAACAAACTAGAACAACTCCATGATGAAAATGCATTATTTTTCTTTAAAAAAAGTTCATGTTTAACTGAAAAACTCCAACTCCACAATTTAGGCAGATGTACAAAGATTTTCCTACTCTTAAGGAGTATTTTTCCTGTCTTGATTTAACAGTTTTCAGTTTTTCAGTCTTTTCGTTTTGGATTTTCAATAGAAAACAAAACACAAAAAGAAGAATATTGGAGTATAGGTCCATGGACATATGTTCCTGAAACAGCAATTTTCAACAAAAATCATTATTAGTTAAATATTTGTAGTAGCTCTACTAATTATATTTAGAGCATTTCTTCTAGATAGGTAATTGTTTTAAGAATGTCTTTTTTTCTCAACTGACATTTAGTTCATTTCTCTGATAGTCCCTTGTGAAGTCATTGAAGAAAGAAAAAAGGAGGGCATCAAAGCATTCAGAGCCAATAGATTCATCATCTTCCAGGATAAACTTTTTGCAAAACCCAAGTCTACTGTGGAAAAGCAATACCTCAGCAGGAGGGTGAAAATTCATTCACTGTGTTTTGTTTCCATTTATACAAATCTTCAGAGCTGGTATAATGAATATAAGGAAAATGAACAAAGGAGACAGTTTTGTCATCAGCATTATCAAATACAATTTATAAGGTTGCAAGACAGAAATAGAGGAAAGGACTAAACAGGTCCATTTTAAAATACTGCAAGTTGATAGTGAGGTGTTAGTGTCACTTACACCTTAAAAAATCAGTTTATGGCAATAGTTTTTCAGTATCACTTGGTTTTGAGATGGCAGGCATGGAGTTAGGCCAATTTTTATCCTATTCAGATTTGGGCACTGAATAAATGGTGGCTCTTTTTATATCAATTTTGGACTTTATCGCTCCCTTCAATCCAAATTTTGCCTTGGAAGTCTATAAGATCGGACTGATATATTTCAGTGAGACTTTGTGGACCTGATCCTGAGTCCCTTAACTGAACTCTTCACAGCTCCTGATGTGGTAACTGCAGCTTTCTATGCCAACTCAATACTCCTTCAAAATCTGTGAAAAAGGAGAACTCTCCTGAATGAGTGACAGCAAGGCAGCGTTGCCTCAGGTCTCAAGATAAAGAGGGAGTTTTGTCATAGAACAATATTTCTAGACTGGATCACTTCATTGCAGGTTTGAAGCTTTGGAATTTTGTGGGTTTTTTAAAAAATTCTTGTTTCTTAGCCTACTTATCAGACTCCAAAGAGCAAAAAAATGTAAAGCAAAATGAGAAATCACTAAGATTTCATTCATTGTATCTCAGCATATCTTTATTCATATTTCTTCTCACTACGTTGATTAAAATGGATTATTCAAACCTATTTATTCTAATTCTCAGTAATACCCTTTGTACCCTCAGAGCAACATTTTTTGTCTTTGCCTTTTTTTTTTTTTTTTGTCATGTGTTTCCGTAAATCAACACGTCTCAGAGCTGGAAATTTGCAGTTGTTTAATCATAAGTAATTGTATTTACAGCCAAAGTACAGCTATCTCATTACTCAGGTCAAAAGCCAATTTATTTATAATACAAAACATTTGAAAACTGACATCTGTTCTTGAGATACACAGAACTTCTGAATTGACGTCAATGATGTAGCCACACACAAAAATGTTTCCGTTGAATTTCCTTAGTGTTTTTATCTGAATGATAACTCAGCCCAATATAGTGTAATTTGCTTTCTTTTCTTCATGTTACACAATGGTGTGAAAGGGCAAATTTAAAAAATGGCCAACAGTTATAATGTGAACCCAATTCATACCAGCTAAGCTTAGTTATCCTTATATCATGAGGGTCTTTTTTGAGACCAGATACAGATCTGATAGGCACTGCTGGGAAATTGTCCCTTACTGTAGAAGGTGAAACTTCAAAATCTGTGTTCACTTGAAAACTGGGGAGTAAATAGGTAGAGGTATGCTTTCAAATCTTCCTATATCTTTCAAAAGGTAAACTAGCAGCAGTAGATATTTGATTTCTCTAACCAGGTAATATTTTCCTAAAAGGTTTCTGGCAATGATTTAAATATGTAGTTTTCAGTCTTCATCAAAGTATGAAACACATCTTGAGAGAATAACTTATAGCAGCTAGTGCCACTGTCATTAAAGTGCAGATTTGTTCTTTTTTGATTTCATATTTGCAAAACGTGCCTCCATGATTTCTTATTCAAAATGGAATCATCAGGAAATAAAGTTACTTTTTCTTAGCTGTTTACAGGGTGTTAGCCTCTAAGGCCATAAGAAAGCAAGTCTGGGACTATCAATGACAATTCAATGTCTACATATAAAGGATCTTTCACCTAACTATGTAATAATGACTGTAAAAATACTTCAAAGGGGAAAACTCAAGTTTAATTTTGAAATGCCTATATGTGACAAATTCTGGAGGTAATTTGGGTTCCCCAGCTGCCATTTATAACCTAAAGAATCTATCTATGATGCTAAGTAATTTGTAGTTAGGAATATCCTGAAACCTTGAGACTTTTTTTTTTTGGTCCTCTCTAGTTATTGTTATCACTAGTGGCTAACCTAGCCCGGTACAGTTGCTTTATCGTATTCCTATTACTTAAGGCTGGGAAATACCATTAGATCATCTAGTCCATCTAGTCTTGCTCATTGGTAGGAGTGATTAACGTATTTCAGACCTTATAGCAGGATCCTTCTGTTACTCCATAAGCAGTAGAAGGCTGATCCCCTATGGATTTACATCCTACCCCAAGATAAGGATGATTCCTTATCTTAGGCCAATGAGCCAAAAGGCACATGTAGTGGGGGTTAGTCCATACCTAACATAGATTGTTCCAGACTTACATACATAGAGGGGTTAGTCCTGACTTACGGACATGCATGTTTGATCAACGCAGCTAGACGACACTCTGCATGACTGAACATACAGCTACTTTCAAAGGGGTTGGGTAACAGCTAACTTCTCTCTGCCTTTCCTTCATGGGGAGTGTCCCCTTCTCTCTTCTAATGTGCTACAAATTCTCACAAAGTTCCAGAAATGTAACTATTTTTGAATCTTCTACCCTTTTTCAAACTGAAATGAGGCAATGTAGCTGCAATTGGATGGTGTTCAATACTTACTAGACAGACGATTTAATAGATTACATGTTTGCAAAAGCCTTATTTCTTAAGGTAATCAGAATTACTAAATAAATAATCTTACGGCAATCATAATGTTAAGTGTAGTAAATCCATAACTTCAAGTGTTTTCCAAAAAGCATACAAAATGTGCCATATAATTCTGAATTTCTCCAGCTCCCCTTCTCCCTCTTGCATACTCACATAGAGTATAAAGTATTTCACGGTGGATGGTCATAAGTGTGACCTGAGTGATTACGACTCGAGTGAAATGAGTGTTTTCAAAATCAAGTATTCTTCTCTTTAGGAATACAAAACTAGACCTCATAATGACCCCAAACAATGACACAGAAGTTGCCTAATGTGTAGAATCACTGGTAGTATAGGTGATGGCTCAAGAAGGGCTTTGCTTTTTATTACCTGAGGACAATAGAGAAAAGCAAATTGTCTTTTCATCAAAACAATAGAAATAGTTGTTTTCAAAGGCTTCAGTGACACTCTCTTTTTTTCCTGGAAAATGTCTGAAGCTCTCAGCTGCCACAGTCAGAGTGTTTCCAACCCAGGATTCAGCCACATAAAAACATCGTTTTGGATCCAATGTTTTAAAAATTTGTCTAAAATTTGTCTAAATATTTCTAAATAGATACTGTTATTTAAGAATGTCAGGAGAGCAAAAATGTGCTGTCAAGAGAGGTGGACAGAACACAGAAAAGGTGAATATGAAATGGTTCGACCAGACATCAAAAGAAAGTTCTCAACTGCTAGCACAGTGAGATTTTATGATAGCTTTAATAAGATTGTGGTGGCATGAAACGTGCCTATTTTTAATATGTTGATGGAAAGAACTGTATGATATTGCTGTCTGTAATAAAAAAGCTCTGGTCTTGATGATCAAGGAAGTGCGTGCCTTGCAGCTCTATGCCCCATGGTTTGGACACGCCACTCCTATTCCCATTTTAATGGGAATTACATGCCAAATTACAAAGATAATTCTGAAAACATGTTTTGTTGTTTGAAAACTGTACAGGAAGTTCAGAGAATGTGTGTTGTGTTGACAAATAAATCTCCCTCTGAGTTAAACACCAATCAACAAGTGTGAAACTTTTGAACCAACATTTTCAAAACCAGATGGCTAGAACTAGATTCCTAGATTCATATTTAGGCACTTATTTGAGTTATTTTTCACAAGCACAAGCTTCTAAAATGATGGTTTCAGTAACATGAGAAAGGTTGGTAGACAGACATTAAAAAGAGAGCAATCAGAAGTATCTATGTCTCTGAGATCTGAATAACAAGATCCCTAACATTATAATCAGAATTCCTTAATATTAATGTAATACCTTCAATTTTGTGTTACATGATATTTCTCATTAATTTTCATTCAAAATCCTCTTCAGTTTTCCATTGCATTGATGAAATTGATTAGCTCTCTTACACTTACTTCATTAAGTGAAGGAATTATTTGTGAAGCTGGTTGCTCCTGGTACAGACAGACCGGAGACTAAAGATCTCTCTCTCCCTCTCCCTCTCCAACTGAAAATTTATCTTCATTAAAATAAAACATTTTTTTTTTCATTCATATTTACAATTAGTTTAACCATATTGGGAGGAGGAATCCATATGAGCACATACTAATGAAACTGAGACAATGGAATGAAACATGAACATAAGATAAAGTTTCAAATGCTTCAAGTTTACAGGACATAAAATAGGAAATAAATTAAGAAATACTGAACAAAACCCCTCTTTAGAATGAAGTGGTTTCTCAGCAAAGTTCAGAAATTTTAATGTTTTTAACACAAACATCAGATTGGGTGTGCCATAATGCACTATTATCTGTTTAAGATTTACATTCCCCTTTCACATCTTCTTCCCGTAGATGGATAATGCTCAGTATTTACCTTTAACCAGAGGAGGCAAATTAGGCTGCTTGCTCTTACAATTGAACCAACTGGCATGGCATGGGCAGTCTATCTCCATCTGTTCCCCATTTCAGGGAGACATCATTAACCCTACTACTCTGGTAAGCTGAATGAAATAAAACATGGTAAAAAAGAAGTTCCTTTCAAATTCTTTTAAAAATCCCCTATGTCTGTGGAACAGACACACTTTATTGCACAGGTTTCAGAGCAGTTCCATGATTTACTGCATTTTCAACTCTAAGTCTACATTAAATCACTAATATATGTGATGTCAAGGTGAATGTAGAGATGGAAGGAAAATCAGAACATAAAGATATTTTGGGGATTTAAATATAAGGGATTTAAGTATGTGCAATGGCAAATCTCCTTTAGAAATTTTTTTTAGTAGTTGCCAGCTTTTGGAGTCTACAATAGGTGAATTTACACGGTCATAGATGAAGAAAGTCTGTCTTATCCTCCAGCCAGTATTGTCCTTCAAAACAGCCTGGACATCATTCCAGTAAAACCTACCACAAAAATGTGTTCTGTCTTCTTCTACAAGCAATTTCTTTTTTTTTCCAGTCTCAGAGCTAACCTGGGTTTTGGGTGAATATATAGAGTGTAACTCATCAGTGAATGACAATCACTTATGATTCATACTTACATGGCTATTGGGAATTAATCTTTGGCAATTACTTACAGTTGAGAGGAGAAAGAAAACTCCTCCTTCCTGATAGCATGTTTTTCTGAGATCTGAGTGAGTAGTGGTACTAGGTTGTGAAGCTGTTTTTGTTACAGAAAAGGAAAATTGGAACATCTAGCTCTACCTAGTAAAAGAGTTGTCCTATGGCTGCTTGTTAGTGGCTTTTGGACCGCACAGTTTGGTTATATTTTCTGTCAAAATTACAAAGTGAACCTGGGGCAAAGAGGAGCTAAACCGTGGCTGGCCTTCTTTCACTTGATCAGTCATTTGGTTTTCTTGAAATGCCTTTATTCAGGAAATAAGGTCTCAGAAGAAGCAAGTTACCTATATCCGTATAGTTGTTGCTAGTGAACAATTAGGCCCACAACCCAATAAAGAGTTAAATTATAAAGATAAGATTTTTATCAGCGAATGTTACATGTATGTAGTGTAGCTATCCACATCAGAAACAATTACTCCATGCTGCTTTTATAAATACAAGAAAAAGGCACAGTTCTCCGATCTGTTTTAGATATCTGACTTATGATGAAATGAGCAGTGACTCTGACATGAGTGCTTATTTCCGCTGACTGTAACAGAGGCCTTGATAACTAGTTTAGATGCAGTCATCAACTTCTAGTCAAATCAATCACACCTAGGTTTCTTATCACCTTGTATTCTTACTCAGTGGTAAAGCAGCCTCTGTAATTTATGCACTCCGTAAGTCAAAGAGAAGAACAACAAAATAAGTGGGTGCATGTAAAACAATGGCACCTTAAACAGTCTGGATAATGGAATTTCTTATTTTATAAGAAATTTACTCTTCATGTTTGAAAAACCATATTTGCTAGCGCTGCTGTTGGATGTTTTAGACATAGAGAATAAAAACACATTACAATTATCTAACCAAAAGAAAAAGAACAGGAACTAAACTCCTCAGAGAACAATAGTTATAGTTTCTGAAGGTGATGTTGAGTCATCAACAGCATTCTGCCCCTGGAAGAATGTTTAGGAAGTGAAAGTGCAGTCTTGGGTATTGCAGCCATCCAGAATAACAAGAAGACAAGATCAAGTGATATGATCTGACTATGTCTGTGTCTTTTCAAAAGAGGGTGTTGGTTTTTTGTTGGGTTTTTTTTTCTTCCCTATAATGATTGTCCTTAAGAATTTATGACTGTTTAAGATGGATATGTGGAGGGATACCCAGCACATCGCAGAGTTGCAACCTCTAGCCAAAGATTCTACCAATTTATTTTGAGCTTTCACTTGAATCCCTAGAAAGAAGTTTGTCTTTTTAGTTAAAAACACAAAAATTGCCTTTATTATTGTTAACTGTTGTTTGGCCAAGAATTTGCTATAATTCCCACAAAAAATGATTCAAAGAACATGTCATTTACACTCAGTGTGTCACAAGCCAGAAACTCATGAGGGGAGCGGAAGGCATGACAATGAGATCATACAGTTACCCAGCAGAAGAAATTACTAAAATGGTCCTGGATTTTTCTCACTTTTTCTTCACAATTTCTTGCCTTCTTTCTTCTTTCATTTTTTTGTTTTGTTTTGTTTTGTTTTGGGTTTGTTTGTTTTTTTTTTTTTATTTGGTTTGGTTTCGTTTGGTTTGATTTGGGTTTTTTTCTTTGTAGGTGAGAATTTTAAAAGTGATTTCATGAAACCAGGCAGTTAGTCTGGTTTGACAACAATATGTCTATGAACTCAAGGAACAAGCATAGGTAGAGTGAATAGAGGTGAAAAAACATAAGGAGTGATAAGAAATCAACAAGGAATATATACTTTGAAAGAGAGACTGGCAATGCCTGTGTGATGTATGGGCTGGAAGGTGGGAAGAGATACTGGAATGATATGATGGATATATCAGCAGAGGAAATGGTTACTGCAGAAACTTTGGGGGACTTATTAAACCTAAAAGGTGTGCATTAAAATGCATATAGATAATAGGAAGAGAATGGGTTAGAGTTAGTTGCTGTGCAGAAAGAAAGGGCTGAATTTGCTCCAGCATGGATGATGATGGATTTACAAAAAACTCTTAAATGATTTTAAACTACAGTTAAAGGGGGGCAAGCAATATGAGAGCATGGTTAGCTGTGATTATTAAAGGAAGTAGTGTAGACAACTTGCCTTGATCATATTTAACTTAACAGACAAGTTATTCTAGATGAGATATTCTAGATCAGAACAGTATGACCGAGATCATAACTCTGAAAGCTCTGGAGTATAGAAGTGTAAATTCTAAGTAGTTAATCTAGACATGGCAGACTAAAATCCATATGAAAAAATAGGGAAGTAAACCTGGAAGAGAGGGAGTCCTGATGTAATGGCTGATAATGAGGAAACAGAGTTGCCACTGGGGCTGCTGACAGAGCAGCTGGAGACATGAGCAGCGAAGAGCAATCATGGGGGCCAGGGAGAAACTGGCTGCCAAGAAGAAGGGAAATGACTAAATGCATTAAGGACAACAGGAAGATCAAATAGGCTTTGAGCCAGGCCAGAAAAAGAAAGTCAAAGGGAAGCTACCATGGCTCATGTGCTGGACTGAATGGTTATTCTGCAGTAAAAGCAACAACTGAGATGTTATAAGCACTCTAAAATTTAGAAGAAAATATAGGGATAAGACAGATCCCATAAAACTTCTTATACAGGAGAACAGACCTTCATCAAATTTCAGTGGCCTTTCATCATTATCTTTGATATTTGCAAATTTTCTTCTCCTGGCCTGTGCACTACTGATTCGGTGTACGTGGATTCTCTGTTCCAGCAGTTTCTAATCACAATGTGAAAGGTTCATCTCATTCCGTGATGGTAGCTTTTTATACTTGTAGCAATTCCCTCGGGTTACTAATGGATCATTTACACATCTGAGAATGTTGTTAAGAAGCTCCCGAGGTGGAATGGGATTCCAGCTGTAGCAGCTACCTACTGCTTTTATTTCTTATGGCAGGCTCCTGAGAGTTGCACGACTGCCTATTAGCAAGTTGATGATGGATGGAACAGCTGTAAATTTACAAGTAATGATAAGCTTGAGACTCCTAAATTAGAAAACAGCAATTTGTAAATTTTAAAACAGACCTTGAACCAGGATCTTTTTACAGGATAATGCCACCAGCAAGACAACAGGTCAGTGGTTGAAAGCTATAAACATTCCTCTGTCCTTTCGTATGGTTCTCCATCTTTGTTGAAAATAGATAATCCAACTTGCAGACCAATTTACCACACTGGTTCAAGTATGAGTTTTAATTTCTCCATTGATCTGCTGGATGACCTTCGGGAAGTTATGTGCTCCTCTCCAACGCACTGGAATATGTAGCTATTTTCTTCTGCAAAGTCACCTGAATTCATTTATTCTGGAAAGTAAGTGAAAAGTAAAAGGAATACATACAGTAAGGAGGCAAAAGAATAGTCACTCAGGGATGGTGACAAAAAAGAAACAACAGCATGAGGAGAAAGGAAGAATAAGGCAGCTGGTTCAGCAGATGGAAAAGAGAAAGCATCATACCCATGGTGACTATCTGAAGGTCTTAAACACACACTAAAGAGAACACTCTGGGAAAGGAAAAATGAGAGAACGAAAACGATGCAACTTGTTGCACAGAAAGTGAAACCTTTTTTTATTTGTAGTCTTTGACAGAAATCCAGGAATATACCTGAAAGACTGGAGACAGCTACTGAGGAAGAAATGAACAGCTTTCCTGGAAAGAGAAAACTGTTGTTCAAATCATCCTTAAAAGAGTGAAAGGAGCAGAATGAAAAGTGACCTTTTTCTTCTGCTGTTTCATCTGCTTGTCTTACAAGTGAAGGACTAATAGGTGGGCTTGACCTCATCCAACTTTAGAAATCTTTACCTGAGTTAATTTTTAGCACATGCAGAGTTAGGTGTCTCTGGCACTCATTCGCTACCAGGTAAGTAATCTGCATACATAGTGTTAGGACCCTAGAGAACTCTGGGCACAAAGAAAGGGCACCTGAAGATCTTGATGAAAATTCTTTTCACAAGAAAACCTGTATCCACACTAATTGAGTTTTCATGTCAGTTTTGATGTATCTCTGGACCTGGTCTACATTTAATAATGAGTCATGTGGAAGGTCTCTCCTAGGCCTAACAGATTTCAAATACTTCTTGCTTTTGGATTTGAAAATACTTGAGAGGATTTCTTGTAATGGCAACTCAGTCTAAAAATAATAATGCCCTATGTTCTCCGTATCAGGAAACAGAAACAAAAAATTCAATTTCAAAACACACACAAAGAAAGAACCCAGATGAGGGCAATATAAATTTAGTAGTCCTATTTTCATCTTCAACAAGCATCAGTACTGATTGTTAATTGCTCTGAACAGGCAGATGATTAGTGAAGGAGTACAAGGATTATTTGTTTCAATTAATATTCAGGTTACTGGGTTTTTTTATAGAATCAAAGTTTATATGAAAATGTGGGACATGACATAAGGGATAAATGGTATTAGTGAACACTTTTAATTAATGTCCAGAGTCTTGTATCTGGAGTTCAATGGTATTACTATGTGAAAATAAGCTTGTAGCACCTAGAGCGTAGCAGCTTAATGAGAGCAAAAGGAGGCAGTTAACGTGGCATTAGCCTGGTTCTCACAAAGCCAGTTTCTATTCTTGATGTGTTATTGTAACTACCAGCTGTGCAACCTTTGCCTCTTTTCTTTCATGAATATACAGAGTGCAAACCTTATAAAATAGGTACTGTCACGCACTCTGTATTGTACTATCTCTAGGATAATGCTGCCTGACTTTGTCTGAGGTCTGTGTAGGATATTATAATATTGACAAGTGTGCTTACATCACACTCATGGAAGTTCAGCCCATCTGTCCGTGAGACTCCAGTGCCTGACTTCTCTATCCCAGTTATTCACATTATTCAGAGAGGTACCCAAGTAAATTTTGATGGAACCGTTCACATGCTTAAACATTAGGCAAATATTTTAATAATATCTGAGTTAGGCCTCTGTTTAATTGCTTTTATCTTTTATTCACCAATTTTGTATAAAACATTTCTAATACAATCCAATTACAAGAATAATCATCTCATAGTGTGCATGAAAAAAGGAGAGAAAAATACCACCAAGGGAAATTAGAACACCAAGGCACTCCTTTTCCTTCGGTACTTCTTTCCTATGAAGGCTGTACATGGGCTGATGGCTTGTTGTACCCCATTATTGTTTGGTTTGGATCAGCTCTACAGTTGTTTCCAAATTTAAAAAATGAAATGTGGGACTTTTTTTTTTTTTGTTACTCCCCTTAAAGAAAATTGACTGAACATTCTTGTCTGACATCAGCAGTGTCCCCTAGAGAGATTATTCATGAGATACTGTGTCATGGGGAAAATTTAAGGGTAAAAGGGCACCCTGAATCCTATTACTTTTATTTCTCTGTTGATTTGTTTTTTTTTTTAAATGGGTGGCCTTTTACTAGCTCTCTATCTGTTTTTATGATTTCTGCTAGCCTTTGTGTTCTTACAATAAAGTAGTGGCACAATCACTGAAAAGGGAAAAATCATCAGAACAGTTAAAATACTACTTCAGTTTCACTCAGAAGTATCACAACCATGGATTTCCTGGAAGAGTGAAGAATGATGCCAAACTCAAGCAATATCGCCTATGAACAAAGCACAAAGAGCTAATGTGCCACTCTGTCACAGCTATTGTAACACATCGCTGTGGCTAATTTTAGATCAAACCATAGAATATATAGATATGTTTAAGCAAATATCTCGTCTAAAAAGATTTTTTGGGTTGTTACACAAAGCCTAGAGTGGAAATTTACTGACAGGCTAGAATACAATGTTTAATTAGAACAGTTGGCTTTCAAAGCAAATATAAACTCCTATGATGTTCAGAATATCTGTCCAATAACTCTACTTATTAATATTATTTAATTGCAGACTGCTTTTTGACTCTGCTGCACAAAAAAAGGCCTATTTTCTTACACATAGTGAAATCATGCCCTTAAAAGTATGTGAGGCACCACTATTTCTAAATAAATTTAACTGTGAATATAGCCCTAACATTGTGATTTTTTTTTAAACAGATGTAAACAGATTTGCTTAGAAGGTCCACAGTAAGAATGTCTCTTTATAGTGCCATTTTAATCTTGGTTCAAGTATTGTTTACTTTACTGATCAATTGGTTTTGTTAGTGTTGTTTATGAGAACATTAATTTAAACCCTAATGTTGAAGAGGGAGGTCAAAGAAAAAATGTGATCTTCACATTCAATGATACTTGACATGGTGAAATATTTTATTTTTTAATAATGCAATTACAAATGTGATTAATGACATATGTAATGGCCTCAGGAGAATATCTGCCTACCTATGTTTTTAGAAATATGAGAATAAGATATCAATGAAATGCTGTCCAGTCTATTCCCAGAACAACTAATATTCCAACTCCAGCCGATTCCACCTATGGAAAAAAACTTAACTGAGATATCCTCCACTCTTGCACAATCTTGGTACAACTCACAGTGACACTTTGCTTATATATTTGGGAATGTTATTCTTTCTCAAAATCATCACAGTAGTCTTTGAGATTTAACATGTGAGTATACATTAATTAGTAAACCAGAGACGTTTCAATAGTCTATGAACTGCTTGAGAATGCTTTATTGAATTAACTGTTTTCCTTGATTAAATATTCCACAGTATAATGGAGACCAATATTTGGTCCAGTTGTTCAGAATTTGGGATGAAGCTGTTAAAAAATTGTAACCATAACAACAAGTCTCTTTTGGGACATGAACTGCTGACACACTTTTTTTGTTTGGCGAATCTGTGTGATAACTGAGTTGGAAAAACACTTTCTGGTAATGTGAAAGTAGTCACAAATATGTCATCTTCTCATACCTTTATGGAAAACCAGTACAACTTAGCATTCCTGTCTGTCTTCAATAAGACTAATTAGCAGGCTAACGAGGATAACAGGCTGCACATATTCCTTTGGGTTTTGAAAAGAGTCAAAGGGAAAGCCAGTGTGATTTGAATATTACTACCTATTTTCCTTTTAATCTTTTGAAAACTCCATAATAAAATGTAGAGACACAAACCTACATGTACAACAATCAGGATATAGACCATATGTAATTAAATAAAAGCTTTTCTTCGACAGTTGGCTTGCAAGTTCACATTTTTATTTGCTCTTAAAAATTCCTCTACTATAACAACATTTTTGCCTTTAATGTTTCTGATATATAAGCATAGTATTTTGTTACTTGTGTATTTTTGTATTCCTATTCTAATTTCATTTTCATTATGGGCTTCCAGTAATTCAGAGGATATATTGTAGAAATTTTGGTCTTTCTGACATCAATATATCAGAATGTGTAATGTGGTTAGGTCCAATTTGGTTGAGTTTCCATTTGCAGACATTTTTAATGATCCTACATAGTGTTTCTCTTAAGCATAATAACATGTGCTATCTGCATGACTATACAGATTACGGTCTTTACAGAATTTCAGATTTTATACAAGGTCTACATCTTCTGCTATTACACACTGGAAAACATTTTTCAATATTCATTATTGTTATTCCTTGTTGGAATATTCTTCCTCTAAAATGATATTACCTTTTAAAATGTTACATATTTTCAGGAAGAAATAACTTAAAATTTACCTTTAGAAACTGCAATTGTACACAACAGATATGAAAGATTCTTAAGATAAGGAAATTTCAAACTGTTTTTTCCTCAATTATATTCTGTAAAAATGGACATTACCCAATAAAAAGTTTTAATAGTAGCATGTTCATAGTTTATATAAGACTGAAATATAAGTCTTAGTGATGAAATAGTTTAGACTTAATATTATGATTTGTTTCCTTTGATTACAAAATTTGCTGAAAACACACTGCTTTGTTATCTCCCAGTTTAATTTCAGTCTGCACAAGTATATCTAAGACTGCATAAAATGAACTGGAAACAGAATAAAGTCCTAAACAAGTTAATAAAAAAAGAGAACCTCAGTCCTAAGAGTGCTCATCAGGCAATTTTCAAATCATGTATCTGGTTTTGTCTGGAACAAGACTGTACATTGCAGTACAGTGTCAACTATTTCCATGTCATGTTGAAACTTTTAAACCTCAGCTATTTCTTGGGCTGACCTTTTGTAAAAAAGGCACAAGATGTGGAAATTTTTTAATACAAGGAAAAAAATTGTATGTATATGCATCTTCATTCTAATCAAGACTTCAATTGTACTGATCATAAAACCTTGCTTTTTGGAGCTCAGAATAATTAAAGTGTAAGAGATGGGAAGTTATATCCAAGGGGAGGATGTTCCATTAAGCTAAGATGAACTGAACAGTGAACATCATAACTGACATAATTTTGAAACTAATTACTACAGTGTGTTTAAGAAAAGAAAGGAGACATCAGCTTGGGTCTATTTTTTTTTTCCCCCAGAACAGTATTTCTGATCTGCTTAGCTAATACATTAGAAAAAGAATCACCCATTGAGTCAGGCTGTCCCCAACATGTGTATTTTGCCTCCTAGAAGTGTTCTGTCTCTCACATGCCATCAAATCATCTCATTTTGTTTGCCAGAAACACATATTCTTTACATTTGGGGTGTAGAATAGGCGTTGGGGTAAAGGTCTGGTGGCAGAGTTAGAAGTTCCATCTGCTAACGTGCTGAAAATATGAGTTTAAGCTTTACTCGGGACTTGCACTTACACCTCAACTGTATAAGTTTATTGGGAAGGAGTCAAAGATGATGTTAACCACATCAATCTTTGTTTTTCCATGGATGTAGCATCTAGTGCCCTATAACTATCCCGGCCTGGTAGGTGACCTATCCTAGTATGGCCTTTGCCTTCTTTTTGATGTAGCAAAAAGGAAGGAGTTGGGTTTTGGATAAAGTGTGCAACATCCTCATGGGTGTTTCGGGTTTCTTTGTAGGTATTTGATACAGTGCAATATAACTTTGGAGCCACATTGGCTACTTCTTGGTTTCCCAAATACTCCATACTTCCAGAATAAGAAAAACATACTTGAACAGCCCTGGACCTCTTCTGCTTCCCCCCAATATGGAGATAAGCTAAATTTCTTCATGTAAACCAATCCCAGTAGAAGTCAGTTGGACTGTGAACTTTCTTTCTCTTTTGTTCCTTCTTAGAAATCTCTCCTCTTTTCTCCTCTGCCGTGCCCTGTGGTGCAACAAAGGAGGAAGCATGAAAAAAAATTCATAACACCTGCTGGAGACAGCAAAGCAGCAAAAAAAAAATTGTACCTTTTGTGTTACACCTTCAAGAATTCAACCCATGCTGTCTAAGAATTTTTTATTTCCAGATACATATAATTCTTCTTATAAGTTTCTATTGTTAATGGTTGATAGCAACATGGTAAGCACACGAGTTCAGGAAGAAAAAAACTACAGTTTGTGATGAGGAAATTGTTTAAACAGTATGAAACTGCCAATCTAAATTTAAATGTGCCCTTTAAACAAATCTTTACCTCTCCTTTGCAAATGCTGTAAATGTGTCACTTCTGTTTTCTGTAGTTTCAGACTCCTCTTATCTCTTAATAGAGTCTGGTGGAAGTATCCCACAAGCTCTTTTCCCCTTTTTGTCCAATGAAGTAGGGTTACAAAAACCAGGGCAACACTGAAAAACTGCTATTTTCATGATCATATCTCTTGCCAATTTTCACTTCTGCTCTTATTTTATTCCACACAGCTTATTTTAATAACAATAAAAAAGTTTTTGATATGAACAGTACTTTTTTTTTTTTTTAAACTCTTTTTAAAGAAGTAGGCTAAAAATTTCCAAAGGCAGCTTTTAATTCCTGGTGCAGTGATGATTTAAGCATCCAAATTAAGACAAGTGAGAGCCTATTTTAGAGGTGCTGAGCATCAGCAACTCTGAGTTCTAGAGCTTTAAAGCTCAGCACAGTCAAAGGATCAAGCAGGCTCATACAAGCAACTCCAAATCAGAGACTGCTTTTGGAAAATTTAGCCTTGTTTCTTAAGGGTGAAATCTCGGCCCTTCAAAGTCAATTACAAATCTCCCAATGACTTCAATAGGCTAGGATTTCACCCTTTATATTTTATAGGAAAAAACAAGCAACATCATACAGAAGTTTCTCTTTTATGATTTTCTTGATGTTTGCTCAACCCTGGCTTCCCTTTAGGTAGGAAAAATCATGGTTTTAATTTAAACTCCATAAAAACAAATAAACAGTAGCTTAATTACAAGGGTGGATGGGATGTTTCACAATGCTTAAGCTAATGTAGTAAAACACCAAGTGTTTGAAAAAACATTTTTAAAGCTCAGAAAACTTCAAACCGTAGTGTGTTTTCTCCTCCCTATTCCCAACAATGCTGGAGTTGCTAATTTTACAGCACAAATGAGAAACTGATGACAATTTCTAGTAAAGTAGGTTCCATTTATTTTGTCAGATGCCAACAGCAGCACTATAGGATAACACTTTTTCTGTTGTACTTTTTTAGGTACTTCAGTGCATACCTGTGAGATACACTGTGTCTGCTGCAACTGTATGATATCAATCTTTTCACAATCGCTTAGCTATGATCATTTTGTGTTTATAAATGTCTTGTTTGTATAAAACACATTTCTATGCCTATAATTGACCACATTATAACAATAACGTATAAAATACTTTTACTGGTTGTCATCCTTAAAGATGGCGTCCTTACTGATGGAAAGTACGACAATATAAAAAGCGAAATACAAACACTATATAATTTTTTAATGCATAGACAGTCTTCTGGTCCTTGCGTCATTCTGGTCAGGTGAAAATGGACGCTGTGCTAAATAAACCTTAGATCCTATGAAATCCCCGGTAAGATTTAAATATTATTATCTTCTACAGCTATCACATATTCAAACATTTTATGGTGCTGTCAGTTCAAAGACTGAATGTATGGTTTAGCTATTCCAGGCTTTCCACCAACCCATTTCTTCAGGTGTTTGCAAAATAAGAATTGGCTGTAAGGTTTATTAACACAAAATATGGCTCTCTATTTTGCATATGTACATGTCCCATCTATGTTGACTTATTTTCCATGATTATTTTCCATAATAAAATTAGATACAGAAAGGATTTGTCTGATGACTCCCTGACCACTCCCTTTAGGGACTAGAGCAGAACCAAGAACATTGTTGGTCCATATATGGAGGGTTCTTGTATGAAAGAAGGCCTTGATAAAAATTATGGTTCAATAGCTGCTCTTTGGAGCAGTAGGATAACGATCACTCTTTTCTTTGAAAATTATGCTACTCATCTTCTGTCTAATGACCAGAGATCTGAGGACAGATTTCCTTTTTCCTTGCAGGAGATGGTGTCAGCAGTGCTCACATCACAGCTTTTTAATTTCACTTGGTGCATCAACACCAGCAGCCAGACAGTCAGAGGCCTTTAATTCCTACGCAGGTGATTTGTTCCCTGAGCCAAGCGGCTTACTTCGAGTACAGCTCTTTATGGAAAAGAAGCACAGGGAAAGAAAATTTGTGCCCCCTTATTTCAGTGGTTGCTTGTTTTCAAATGTGTTGGTGAAGATGTCTGTGGCTGAAGAGTTTCAGTTGTGGAGGTGCAGAAGACAAACAACCTCTGATCATCATACCCAAAGCACAACACTAGATTACATATTAGACAGCAAGAGTAATTTTAGAAAATTTGCCTTCAAGAGCTAGCAAAAGTAAAATATCAAGAATATGTAAAAGGCTTTTTCCTTGCTGTGTGCCTAGAGGTTGTGTTTTCGTCTGAGCTCTCCAAGATCTCAAACTTTTCTTTTGTAAAGCATACTTATTGCCATTCAATATCAATGCTAAATTTGAGTCATCCTGTTAAACTGATTTTTTAACTGGATTTTTAACCAACCATAATTCTACCACATGTTTCTATAAATAAAGGACAGCACTGGCGCAGTGTATTTTAGCTGTATCTGCTTTTGGACACTGTAAGTTTGTTTCCAGGGTATTAAAAGTCTCTTACTAGATAGACTGTATCCTTACCTACCCACCTATCAATTCTGTGTATATAACGTGCTTAGAAAATATGCTGCTCTAGCCCACTTTACCTTTTGCCTGGCAGTACTCCTGAGGCATCTGTTCTCAGATCAAGGGAATATTGAAAGGCCTTAAATCTGATCTCTCAGACAGTTGTGCTAATTTAACTAAAGGGGCTACAAGAGGGGATGGAGAGAAATCTATAAAATATTTGGCTGACATTTGAAAAAAGAGATAGGATGTTTTCTTGTTAACCTTTAGAGCAGCCCATTACATAAATTGTGACAATGTTCTCAGATTAAATGAGACTGTATTCTGGTTTAGCTCTAGATTTATCACTCCAGCAAATGAATTCTACTGTAAAGTCTGGCAATATATCTTTTAAAGAATGCTGTTTATCTCACTGGGGAAGTAGAGTGCTGATAAATAAGGGGCACAGCCTTTTGGATGAAACATGGTAAAGATGGATTGGAAAGAAGATTCAATAACATCGCTTTCCTTATTCAGTGTAGGAATGTTCCATGGTATATATCTGATCAAAATTAGAGATTTCTCATAGCACTTCTGTAAGTTTGAACATGATGAACAAAAGTATCAAAGAAATGTTGCCTTCTCATAACATTTAATTATGCAAATTCTAATTACATATGAAAAACATTTGCACAGAATGCAATGGTGAATGGTTGTTCAGTAGTAGCTTCAATTCCTAATAAAATTTCACCAATTTATGTCTACAAGACAAGATTGAGCACTGACATTTTAAATAATTTGATTTTAAACTCCCCCAAAATTAAAAGGATTTCAATGGAATTTTTTTATTTCTCAGAAAAATAAATCCTGCACTAGTTTCTAAGTGGTGGAAATTTCTTTGTATTTATGCAAACTCTGCGTAATATGAGAAGCTGAAACATAGAGTTCTTGTAGATACCTAAAAGGCCTATGTACATCTTTAAGTAGAGAGTAGAAAAAAGTTTGAAAAATTATTTTAGATTAACATATGAAAATTCTATATAACAGTATGAGATATTATTAGAGGCAGTAAGTTTATGAAAAATGTTTTCTGGAAATTAATTATTCACTTTCTGTAAAAATTTCTTTGAAAAGAACAAGAAATTAACTATTAATAAGCCAAAGGCAATGAACATGAACCTTGATTCAAATAGGATGAATTTTTGAAACCTAAAAAACCGCATTTTTGATGTTAGTTCCTAAACTGCACTAAGGAAGCTGTTGTGAATTGCTTAAACTTTCAGAGGCAAGAGGTTACACTCATTGCAGTGTTCAAAAAGAAAGACCTTGATTATCCAATGGGTAAAATATCAAAACTGTTAAAAAGACTGTAAGTTTCAAACTGTAATTGTGTTACTCATGAAAGTAAAGCCTACTTGCCTGAATAAAGCAATGGATGGTTCTTCCTTATAGGGTAAAATCTATGTTCAGTAAGATTTTTTTGTTCCGGGGGAATAACATATCTGACCAGAAAGCAGAAGTATATAATCCTACCAGTCCCGCACACTAATTTTGTCGAAGGTTGCAGTGTTTCTTTATTTTATCTTTATTTACTGTAGAAAGTTTGTTGGGTGATGGTGACTAATAGCTGAACATCTGGATGCAGTGACCTTTAAAAGCCTTTAGTCATTACTGTGCCCAATTAAACTCAGTATCAACAGAAGTGCTTGCATTTTGACTGGACTAGTATAAATCACTTTGCAAATACATTGTGCAAACAGGGGGAAGTATTACTATCCTGGGCTCATTCCCCTCTAAATGACTTCAGCAGGATGGGTCAGGAGCTAAGGATTTGTTTTGCTTTTTGTTTCCACAGTACAAACTTTGACAATTAAGAAAATTAATTAATGAATTTAACTGGGCTAAATAGCTCAAAAATTTCAATAGGGAACAAGACTGGAATTTATCTAAGTCAAACATAAAAAAATTATCTGGGACTCACATCTCATCCAAAGAGAAAAAAACTTTTAAGAAAACTTTTTAAAGGCCTAACTGGATAAACAACCATCTCATAAAAAGGATATTAGAAGTAAACAGAAGCCTATCTGGAATGGGAAAAGGACTGATCATTAAAGGAAACTATACTTTAAACATCAAAATATGCAAGCGCAAAGTGACAATTTTGGAAAGTCAAGATGGGTTTGCATTTAAAAAGGAAAATAAAACAAGTGAGCAAAAGGATCTTCTAATAATGTCCAAAACTTAGAAGTCTGACTCCTGTTCACTGAAGGGTAGAGATAAAAGAGAAGTGAATGCGGCACTGAACCCCGACATTCAACACAGTAACTGTTGGAATGAGGAGATAGACAGAAAAAAAAGTGCCACATCTACAATGGAAGTAAAGCCCAAATCCAAAGTCGGTCAGGGCACCGCATGGGCCAGGGGTGATGGCTCCCTGGGCCTGGGGGTGTCAGGGGCTCCCCAGGGCAGCCGTGCAGGGCCTGGCAGCTAGAGGCAATCGCTCCTCCCAGCCAGGGCAGGGCAGGCCGGGGTGGCAGCTGAGGCAGCCCCAGATCCGGGCTTTGGGCACCTCCTTGGGGCAGCAATAAGCCAAGGCTGGGCCAGGACTTAGGCCTGCAGGTGGGGGTCAGGATCCAGGCCAGTGAGGGGAGCCGGGGTCAGACCTGGCCTGGGATGGCTGGGCAGGGCTGTGGGGACAGGGATGGGTAGAGGCCAGGCTGGGACATCAGCCGGTGGGGTAGGCCCGGCTCAGCAGGGCCCATGGACAGGCAAGGCAGGGCTGTGGCAGGGCTGGAGATGACATCCCACGGCCTCTGTGGGGCAGGCACTGATGGTCCCGGGGGCTGGAATGGGGTCCTGTGCTGTGGGCAGGGCAGGGGGAGCCCCAGGGGCACGCAGGGACATTAGGGCCCCTGAGTGCACTCAGGACCCTGGCAGAGTTTCCCCAGTGTTAAGCACTTAAGCAAAGCAATCAGAAGCATGGTTTTCCCACGCTCCTTTAAAATCAATGGCAAAAAGCCTCTATAAACAGCAGTTCAAACTCCCTAAGATCTAAATTGGTGTCTGAAAATTCCTGTCTCTCCATTGACAAGCAGGAGGTCTTTGGGCGGTGCCTGGGTTCTTGTGTTGTGAAGTTATACGCTGCATTTGGGAGGGCTGGTAAGCATTATTTCAGACCTTTAAGAAAACTGACTCATGAAATGTAGCAAGAAGTAATGAAAAATTTGTCAAGTTGAAGATTGTCGTTTATAGCTAGAAGCTATACAGTGCAGAATTTGTATTTAAAAGAAGAAAAATGAGAACTTGGGTGGCTGAGGAATAATTGTTTAACCTTTGTCATATGGAACACCTGGAGGAAAGAGTAGTTGAAGAATTTACAATAAACAGAAAATGACATAATACACAATGAGTTTATCAATGTTAATCATGCCATGCCAAGAGGAATGTTTTGATATTGCTGTTTTCTAGACAACGCATAAATACAAAGAACTTTTAATATTAATGTCACATAGGAAGCTTTTAATTTTACTATGATTAATTAAATTATGAATATGTAAAAGCAAGATAACAGTAGATAATGATGAAGGTAACTATCAGGGTAGAGACAGTGCAATTTTTTGTTGTTAGTATTTCTAATTAGTGATTACAGAATAAAAAGTAGATATCTTTCCATAGAACATGTTAATGGTAGCATGTTAGGAGATAGTGGGTGTATTTAGACTGTGTGTCTCATTATACTACATAGACACCAGAAGTCCCATTTCTTGAATTGTTTGCGTTGATGACCTACCTGGAATATATCACAGTTCCCTTCTGTTCCAGATATCTGAGTATCTTTCTTCTGTAAATAGAAGGACATCGAGAAGGGCAACAAAGCTGATGAGGGGTCTGGAGAACAAGCCTTATGAGGAGCAGCTGGGGGAACTGGGGTTGTTTACCTTGAGAATAGGAGGCTGAGGTACCTTATCGCTCTCTACGAGCACCTGAAAGAAGGTTGTAGGTAAGGTGGGTGTCGGTCTCTTCTCCCAAATAATTAGCAATAAGACAAGAGGAAATGGCCTCAAATTGTACCAGGGGAGGTTTAGAGTAGATATGAGGAAAAATTTCTTTAGTGGCAGAGTGGTCGAACATTGGAACAGGCTGCCCAGGGAGGTGGTGGATTCACCATCACTGGAAGTGTTCAAAAAACACGTGGATGTGGCACTTTGGGCCATTGTTTAGTGGGCATGGTGGTGTTGGGTTGACAGTTGGACCTGATGATCTTAGAGGTCTTTTCCAACCTTAATGATTCTATGATTCTATGAAGCTTAGCAGAAGGGAGGCTGCTGTGTGCCTGGATCTTGTCTTGAGGTAGTGTTAGGAAAACTCTTAACATCAAGCAGGTTAAATATAAACAATGCTATTGTAAGATGATGACTTAGAGGATTGAAGGGCTAGGAATAAAATGAAATTCAACAGTACAATGTGCTCAGACTTATACGTGGATCTCATAACAGAGAATTATCCTATAGTTCATCAGTCATAAATGCAGAAGCAGAGGAAGATCAGGCTCTATGAACGCTGCTTGAAAGAACTCAGTCCATTTGTCCTGGTAAAAGACAAATATCTGGACAGCTATTACTGTTCTCTGGTAATGCATCTCTATTAATAACAGTAAGGCAGAAAAGTATTTTAAGATAGGCTGCATTTTGAGCACAAGAAATTGGCCATGAACACCCTTAGCATGAAAACAAAACGTTAACAATATAAAGATTTCTAAACATCAGAGCAATAAAATTTTGGAAATTCTTTCCAATGGGACAATCATAAAGTAAAGATTTATTTATTTATCAATGTATTTGTCTATTTTTAATATCTACTTTTTTCATCATTTTTATATTGAAAGATATTCAGATGTGAATTACTAAGAACTTTAAAAATACAGACTTTCTGCAAGTTCCTATAATGATGAAGTCCATAGAGTGATGCCCTTCATTCAACCAGTTTTTCTCTACACTGAAATGGGTACTCTCAGGATATGCCAAAGGAACCCTCTTATTTCTTCGTTATGCAAGTCAATTCTCTGAAAAGAATGACGTCCTTTGCATTGCTGTTCCTTGCTGTGCTTTTGATATGAAAAAATCACATAAAGGTAGATTATGTGAAGGTGAAAATTAGATTGTTTCACTCTTCAGGAAGAAAAATATAGCAGATATATAGATAGGTTGTTTATTTATGCATGATAAAGCTTGGTGAAACTCGTATTATTCTTTCAATCTGCCCACAGTATTAACTAGTATTAACAGAAATGAAAATAATCATGCATTCAGTCTGCTGTTTTTGGCTGCAGTAAAATGGTAACAGGGTGAAAGAATTCAAATGCAAAATGCCTGAAAAGGTTAAATTACTAAAGAAGGGAATAAGAATTTAAAATGTGCAAGCTAGCAAAATAAAAAGTGATTTGGAGTCATTGACCCCAAGCTGGAGAATAATTACTTAGAAGGTTGCAAAGGCTTTACAATAAAAAGTGCTGTTATTCAAAATTAAAACCTGACTTTCTTACAAGCACAGCTGTGAGGCAATGTGTAGCTGAGTAGCTAGACATCTGATTAGCTCTAATACTGATAGTGTAAACTTGAGAATCACATTCTGCATTTCAGTTTTACTTTCTGCTTCCTGAAGGCAGGAATTAAACTATTAAACCTACCCATAGTAGGTGTACTGTCCTGTCATGAGCTAGCACAGCTTTTCTGCACCACGTGTTGATGAGTGGCATTTACATCTCTTCTTCTCTTCTTCCCTCCCTTTTTTCTTTGCAGTATTGGTAGGTTACAGTGAACGGTTATAGCAGTCTCACAGGTTGTATCTAAACTGATCTGTGAACATGAATGCATTGTGAGTCAGAATCTTGATTACTGGTAATTCAGATTAGGGAGCAGGGCTGGACAATTGCTCTGATCTGATCCGATTTCCTGGGTGTTATTGTCTGCAAAACAGGAACTGAGGGAAGAAGGGAATATGATTCGTACCTGTCATGGAATGAATGCTAATTAAACTGAAGCAAGCAAGCATTTCATTATTTGGGAAGCATCTAGTTTTATGAATTGCAAGTGAGTCATATTTTCCTTGTGAGTTTTCCCCTCCATTTCATTCAAAAATGCACAAAGAACATTGTGTTTCTCTCTAATTTCTAAAATATTTATATGGTACGTATCTGAAAAATAAAAAACGTTTTAAGAGTAATTTTTAAGGTCTTTTTTTTTTAAATACCGTAATGTGTTTATGGTGTAACATGCAATAAAACAAAATTTTGCTAGCATTTTAAATAATGAAAGGTTGATGTTTACAAAGAAACTCAACTCAAGGTTCAGACACTTAAATATAGTTGGCCATGATAAAGATGTCTGTGTATGAGCTAGGTGTGCAAGATCTCCTTACCATCACTGGAGGTCTGCATTCACATCACTCAAATGCAGACACAAAATTTGGTTAAGTGACTAGGTTCTTTTTACTCTATTGACTACTACCAAACTTGGTTCAATTTTATACACATAGGTGACTAGTGTAATCTGAGATGCTGCAGTGTCCGAGACCATTGCACAGGATTAGAAAATATCACAAAAGATTTATGGGAGATCCATACTCTAATGTATCAGCAGTGGGAGGTCAGGTATGTTACCCTGGGGAATCTAAACCAATTTCGATATCTACCTGTGTTTAGAAACATTATGTAGTTTTTACCCTCCATTTGCAGATGAGTTTAGTCACGTGTAGATATGTAGATACTTAGAAGTAGACACACAAACTCATGTGTCTAAATGTCATGTCTAAATCTGGATTGGAATCCCACTTCACCCAGCTGGAAAGCAGCTTTGCAAAAAAAGACCTGGGGGTCCTGCTGGACACCTACGTGAACAGGAGCCAGCAATGGGCCCTTGCGGCAAAAAAGGCAAACGGTATCCTGGTATGCGTCAGGAAGAGTGTTGCCAGCAGGTTAAAGGAGGTAATCCTTCCCCTCTACTCAGCACTGGTAAGGCCACATCTGGAGTATTTTGTCCAGTTCTGGGTTCCTCAGTACAGGAGAGACATGGACGTACTGGAGAGAGTCCAACAAAGAGCCACAAACGTTAAAGGACTGGAGCATCTCTGATGTGAGAAAAGGGTGAGAGTGTTGGAACTGTTTAGCCTGGAGAAGGGAAGGCTCAGGGGAGATCTTATGAATCTATATAAATATGAGGAAGAAGATGACAAAGGCAGGCTCTTTTCAGTGCTGCCCAGTGACAGGAAAAGAGACAATAGACACAAACTGAAGCACAGGAGGTTCTGTGTGAACTTCAGGAAACACTTTTTTACTGTCATCAAGGTCACTAAGCACTGACACAGGTTGCCCAGAGAGGTTGTGGAGTCTCCGGCATTGGAGATATTAAACAGCTATGTGGACATAGTCCTGAGTAACCTGATCAAGGTGGCCCTGATTGAGCAGGTCGGACCAGATGACCTCTAGACATCCCTTTCAACCTCAACCATTCTGTGTGATTCTGTGAAAACAATTTTCGGTCTCATACTCTTTTTAGCATAGTTTCTTTCTTTACAGAATAGTAACCAGAACAGTTAACTAAAAATTTTTGAGGCCAAAATATTTCTAAAGGAGCCTGAAAAATCGTGAGAGTGTTGGAACTGTTTAGCCTGGAGAAGGGAAGGCTCAGGGGAGATCTTATGAATCTATATAAATATGAGGAAGAAGATGACAAAGGCAGGCTCTTTTCAGTGCTGCCCAGTGACAGGAAAAGAGACAATAGACACAAACTGAAGCACAGGAGGTTCTGTGTGAACTTCAGGAAACACTTTTTTACTGTCATCAAGGTCACTAAGCACTGACACAGGTTGCCCAGAGAGGTTGTGGAGTCTCCGGCATTGGAGATATTAAACAGCTATGTGGACATAGTCCTGAGTAACCTGATCAAGGTGGCCCTGATTGAGCAGGTCGGACCAGATGACCTCTAGACATCCCTTTCAACCTCAACCATTCTGTGTGATTCTGTGAAAACAATTTTCGGTCTCATACTCTTTTTAGCATAGTTTCTTTCTTTACAGAATAGTAACCAGAACAGTTAACTAAAAATTTTTGAGGCCAAAATATTTCTAAAGGAGCCTGAAAAATCTCTCTAAATAAGAATACTGTTGCAAGCAGAGTATTCAAAAGATGTGAACTCACAATGTTATATGCTGTATATTTAAAATTGTGCTTTGGGTTTTTTTCCAATAGTCTTGAGAATATGGGTTCCAGAACTCCTTAATGCAGGTGACTAATCTTACATTTTATTTAAGAGCACTAACTGAGACTTTTAAAATAATTACCTTCTAGAATTTACATTGAATAGACTATAAGTAAGCCAATTAAACCTTCCGCGCCCAAGAAACCCAAAACCTCACCTCAAACATTTTCAAGCCATATGGCTTCCATTCAGTATGAAGTACTATTTAAATAATAAATATTTCACAATTCTACCTGATGAATTTCCCTTCTGAAGAAAACAACTGCCAGGGAAATCTCTGCAGCAGAGTATAAGATAGGAATTACTTTCCTGAAAACAGGATAAGTCCTGAAGTTCAAAGTTAGGTTTTCTGGATTTCTTCAATAACTATAATTCTACCTTGAGTAGCCAAATTTAGAGACTTTGCCAGAGGTGGTAAATTATGTAGTGCCACAAATCAAGTGACCATAAGGAACACATATATAAAATAATCCCTTAATCATTAGTGAGTGGTTCTAATCAAGAAGGCTGAAAGAAACAAAAAAGTAATTGAGAAAGTAGTAATAGAAAAAGACATGGAACAATATCCTTTCACAAGAGACAGAAATTACAAGCACTTACAGAGCCAGATTTCCATTTAAATTTAAGACTCCATAAAATGTTATTGTATGTAAGGTTAAGAATTAGTCTTCATATTTAAATCTGGTTGAAAAGTGAAAGATAAAAGAATATCTTCAAGCTATTCAAGTACTTAATGAATTAAGTTAGAACCGTAAGCAAAACTAGAGAGGCATCTAACTTGACTGTTAAATATTCTTGACAAATATGTGCATTAAAATTAAATATAATCAATTTTATCCTCTTACCTTGTCTTTCTTATAAAGAGTACCAGAAAGAAAATGAACTGATTACTGACCTAACTATGTAAGTATCCACATATCAGCTATTTTCTCAGAGTTTGCCTTGCTCAAACTAGATCTGGTAAGCCTTCTTCTCCCCTGCCTTCCAATGGACCGTCTGGCCTCATTCTTCTTCCTTTTTTCTCCCTCCTTGAGTTTTTATGGTCTTATTCCAGAGACAATTTGGTGATAAATATCTTATTTGTTTTTCACCCAATCTGTGACTTCCCCACTTCAGATACTCCCAGCACACCTGTGGAAATAAAAGAAAGAATGTGCCATGATTGAATTTTATAATGAAAGAGTTGAACTCTGTAAGTGATCTTAAGCTGATGAGAAAAATTGTGTATCAAACTAGTATTATCACAAGACAAACTATGAGGAAGACATACAAATCAGACCAGTTGCAATTTTCAAATTATGTTGCTTCCTATGCTACAGTGAAGTGACCCAATTTATTCCCTCCTGAGAACCTGTTTCTGTGTGAATCTGATCTCTGCAAAGGATCTCTCTCTGTATATGTTCACATAAGTTACATAAGTAAGGCATAGCATAAATCTGCACTGCTGAGGACACTCAGGAGTAGAGTCCTGAGACTCCCATTGGCTTGAAGTCATGGCTTCAGATATGGCTGGAAGGTGTCTCAGTGTAGAACTCAAAGCCTCCTGCCTCAGTAAGCCCCACCAATTAACACGCTGCTGCACATGTCTGGACAGGCCCTCCATGAGACAGCTTTGTGGATGGTAAGAAATATGACATGCCTTTCCCACGGGAAGGAAACACTCTTTAAGAGATTTGCAAACACGGCTATGGACTCAGAAAGCAATTTAAGGTTTCAGACGAAAGAAAAAGCTGCAGGCAGTGAAACAACATGCACCCCGCTTCACATATGTACTCTAAGTTGTGAAAGGTGGGATTTTTAATAACCCTTGCAACTGTTCTTAATAAAATCAATTGGCAGGTTTTACCCTAGATATGTTGAGGCAGAAACAGGTTAGCACTGAGTGGCAGTGATAACATCATAAAACAAAAAGAAATCTTTCTGGAATGGCCCTCTGTGCAAGCCCTGGATTATCACACATTCCTGAAAATGTCTGTGGTAATTTGCTATGACTACGAGGAATTGTGTTCCCATTTACTGCATGTTTCAGTAACAGTGACCACTCAGATCCTCTATTTTGTGTATTCATTATCTCCTGCCTCATAGGTTACTTTCAAAGAAATAAAGAGCATGTCATAAGAGACTGTGCATTATCAGTGATGACGATAGCAAATAAAAACTGCAAGGTGCTATGATGTATTTACGTTCGATTGCAAGATCCTCTGTTTGGATTTAACAAATTAGCTTCTCAGAAATTTGCTCATCTGAACAGCAGCTGTTTGCCATACGGGTCAAAACTGCATTTGGCAAATGGAATCATTTCCTCATGCCCATCTGATTTTCATGTACAGTCATATATCTGAATGTTTAAGGGAGGAGTTTGCTGGTCTGCTGAGGGTGGTTCAGCTGAGAAGTGTTTATTTTGAATCCCAGTTTTCTTTTGTTTGTTTTTTTTTTTCTTTTTCCCAGAAAGCTCTTCTGCAGAAAACTTAAAAACAAAAAGCCTTAAAACCAAAACTCAATAAAGTTATCTGAGGAAAATGAAAAACAGTGGAAAAGTGAAGGAGAAATAATTTTTAATCATAACAAAATAAGTCAAATAAAATATTCTGGGTGAAATTCTGGCTCCAAGGATGTAAGAAATGCTGTATTTCTTGTAACTTCTAAATATTTGATTATTATCAATAAAATCAATAATTTAATTAAAGAATAAATGATGATGGTGACTGACAGTTATAATATTAGTGCAAGAAACATTAACAGTAGTATTACTTAAAAATGCTGACAAGGAAGTCCCCAATTTACATAATTATGGTTTAAGTCTATTAAACAGGATTATGGCAATATAAAGAAGAAATACTCTTTGCCTGTATGGTTTATAATCCTATGAGCACATAATTTTTTTAGTTATAGTCTTCTAGCACTGCTTGTGCAAAGCTGTCACAGCAGATTTCATGTTTTTAATGAATGAACAGAGCCTCACAACACCTTCTGGACATTATGGGTAAGAACTGTTGCAACCAGTGACTAAAGCAAGTGAGGTTAAGAAATTATTCATGGACATAATGCATATCCAGATTTACATAATATGTTCACATGCCATACAGTTTCCTACACTAACAACACAAATGGTGGAACATCGGAAAGATAATAAACACATAGAAATTAGGTAACGTATTGTGGATTCATTTATAACTTAGGTGTGCTGCCCTCCTGACCAGAACACTGGTTTCATTGACCTCTTGAGATCTTGGCTCCTGGCTTATCTAATCATAACCATAGCTCCACAGGAAATTACTTCATATTATCATAAGGATTTTTTTTGTTTTACTTTTCTAGATTTTTCCCTGTCTTTGATGAAATGTCAAAATCTAATATTTTGGGGAACTAATATTAAAAATGTATTGAATTGCAGCAATTAAAGTGGTTCATTCTCTTTTAATTCTATTCTATTTTATGGTTCTTTCTGTTACACATTAATTCTGATTTTAATTTAAAATATCTAGAAAAGTCAAACTGGAAAATGTCATTTTAAGTTCTGGTATCTGTCAAAAAGTTCAGATTGTTTTGTAATTTCAGAGCTCCTTAAAAATAGAGTGAAGATGCTTGTAGAATGTACCCTTTCTTCAGTTTTGTGTTTGAATGCATTCAGATTTCTAAATATCTGACCTGCAAATTCCCAGTCAGTTTTAATGCACGTACAGTATTCTGTAAGTAGTTTGATGTAAATTCTATATACACCGTGTATCTTAGCAATAGAGATAATTTCTTTCTTGATCATATTTTGGAATTTTAATGCCTTCAAAATAACATTCTCAATCATATAAATGTTTCAAATCTCCTAATAGCTTTTATCCCTCTCTTTTTGTAGCTCCCTTCACCTCTGTTGTCATCAGTTGTCATAAATTCAACAAAGAATGTAAAAGACAAGGATTGTAGGGTTTTTTAAAACTAGGAAACTAGTCCCCTAAAAGGAATCTAACCCAGAGCTGGGTGCCTGAGCTACTTAGAAAAACGAAAGTTGCATCATACTCCAAATTGCAAATATTCCCTTTGATCACATCGATACACTCACGTAACAGAATAGGACAATTCAGAGGTACTGCCTTTGGGTCCTGAAGAAATATACGGATGCTAGCATGGTGTTACGCCTAGCAGCCTTAACTTAATCTCAGAAAATCTAATCATCTCAAATCCAACACGGGAATGCTGTGCCTCTCCTATTTCTAGTTCTAGAAGCAGATAGCTGCAATCTTGGAGATATCTTTACATTTGTCAATAAAGATATATTGAACCTGGATGTTAAATCAAGAAGCAAACTGGAAAAGCTCAAGTATGGGGATCAATCCACGTTTTGATCCAGAGTTAAATTTTTGATTAATGGTTTCTTTTCAGTGTCAGGGAATTAGAACCCTTAGGTGAAACAATAGACATTTAAAACAAATATTGAAATACTGCAGCTGGGGTCTTTTCATCTGCTGCGGTGCACATAGAAGAACAGTTAGGTAATGTGAATTAACAGTTCATTGTCCCCCAAAATTATTATTGGCAATTTAAGACTTAATAAATCTTCATTTCAGCTTGCTGAGTTGCAGGCTGGATTCAAGCCTGAGTGTTCTACTGAGCTTTTGTTATCTGTCTTTAAATGAAAATCTGAAGTCTGCGGTAAACTTTCTACAAATTCCTGAGGATTCTGTATTACATCATAAACATATGAAAATGGCAGTTTCTTGTGAGTCCACTGGTTTCAGGGTGGTTTTCTAACTCATTAGAACACTTCTGCTGTCCTAGAACAACATAATTTCTGCCCTTTGCCTACTTTTTGCCTCATTAGATATATTTCTTTAATTCTTAGTAATTTTTTTCCTATTCTCCTCATCCGTTAATTTCATTATCTTCTTGAAAAACCAATGAGCAAATTTCAGCTAAAAAGAGTTATGTTGAAGACACTCAGAAAGATAGGCATCTGACTGAGGGGAAGTAAATACTTCCAGGATACTTACAGGGCAACCTGAAAGTTGCCCTGAAAGCTTATTCTATACAGTCAGATTAATTGTGCCCCCAAATGTCTATTTTTTTCTAACAATGAAAGCTAAGTGATTACCTCAGATGTAATTGCCAAAAACATAGTTATCTAGCATTATATGATGTGAATACCACCCAAAATTAACAGGTAGGTGGAAGTGAGAGGTCCATGTAAACATTTCCATCAGGAAAAGAGCCTTTAGTGTGGAGTCATTACATATTGTATTAGGTTTGTCTGTGACCAGTCAATATGTGTATACCATGTTACATGGCAAAATGGCATGTGTGCTTTTTGGAGTTCACCACTGAACCCATTGGGTCCAGCCCGGCTGGTTGCCGTGGGATGTGTCAGGTAGCTGGAGGCAGCGCAGAGACAAACAGGTGTATTCTCAGGAGGAGGCATGTGTACCCAGGAAGCTGGGCTTCCTTTGGTAAGGCTGGAGGACTACAAGGCAGAAATATGTACGAAATACATGGCAAAAGTACAGTGTGACTCAAGCAAAAATATCCTATCTATTTATAATAGAATCATACGTGTCAATGATTCACCTCCCTTCTCGTAATATTTTTACAGAGTTCTTGGACTCTAGAATATATCTAAAAGTTTTCTTATGTTCCTTATTTTCACTTTTAGTTCCTGGTGTGTACATAAAAATGCCTTTTAAAATGGATTTGTGGGTAGGCAACCTTCCATTCCAAACACAGATGGTACATCTGCATTTATTATTTAGACATGCTAAGTGGAACACTGTTTTACAACCTATTGTAACTATACTTTGTTCTTTCTGACTTACTAAATTTGAATATGATACAGTGGCTCTTTTATTTAAAATAGAACATTTGTGCTCTATTACCTAGTTAAAAAAATGAATAAACTGCTTTACCCATTCGCTGCAATTGCTATTCCACAAACTTCTTGTCTGCAGAGATTTTACTTACAAAGAAGGTTGTGTCACTGCCTCATTGTTCATCAAGTCTGTGAACTGTCTTGACTTAAACTGTGATGCACTGCTAAAAAATGCTTTTCCTTCCTGTTGCAGTTATGACATGTTTGATTGAATACCCATTTCACCATGGCTGCTACTTCACGGGAATTTTTGCTGACCAGATGACCTATGATTCTCGGTTTGAATCTGTATTTTTCTGTCCTGACATTCTCTTCTTTGAATTACATCATGAAAGGTAGTTGTTCATTCAGACTTGATTGTACAAGGCTGAGATTTGTATTTAATCAATATTGTTGTGTTTTGGCTAGGATAAAATTAAATGGGTTTTCCACTTCACTCTATGAGTTTTTTGTCACTAGTTTCTAAGTTATTTTGGAGTCAAAGTCCTTTGAAGCACCTTCTCCATTTTCATAAAAATAGTCCCATATGCCTAGATCCAAGAAAGCTCTTTTGAACTGATGTCTAAAAATATGAGTAGTCCCATAGGTAAAAATAGATTTAAATTTGTGAGCACGGTTTATCACCTCTCTAAATGTTTCACACAGAACAACAACTAGTTTATGTTCTTGATGATGAAGAATGAAGTTTAGGTTTGCCCTAAATTTCACTTGTGTTATACCTTCTCTAAAACGTAGTGGAATGAACATTCATGAGAGTTAGGATGTCAAGCAGACTTTTACATGCTTTTCTGAAGCTAAGCTTTTATGTAAAAGAGAGAATGGCTATAAACAAAATTTAGAAAACTTTGGGGTTGTAACAATTGTTACACCACTTACCGCTCTTTGGCCTGCAGCGTGCTACAGAGTCTAGACAATATCACCGACTCGGGGCATATTCCTGGTGTGTCCCTCTGTAATGCCTGCTCCCAACTCTGACACCTTCACATGTGATCTTTGCGATCAGTATAAAAGCTGGTCTCTACCGTTAACCTCCATCTTTTAACTTCCCTGTAAGAGGAGAGCCTCGGAAATAAAGATTTAATAGGCTGCTGTTTATTGTTCCAGTACTCTGTCTGTACTAGATGTATACACTTACGTAAGTAATAGAACATTTCAAGCTTTCATTATTCATTTACCTCCTCAAAAAGTTTATTTGAAAATCTATTACACTTCGAAGAAATATTTTCTCTGGTTCTACTGTAACTTCATGCTTCAGCAGTCGTTCTGGTATCTGCAAAGTCAGGAGGGAAGACAGTTAACAGGGTGGTAGTTTGCATACCTCAATATGCCCCCAAAATGCCTACTAGCTAGAGTTGCTAAATTTTGCCCCCAGATTCATGATACTTTGTAAACATTTCTTCTGGTGTTTGTTTCGTGGGCCAAAAATTAAATCATAAGTCTTAGCCCGTAGAAATGTATTTTTAAACTGACGATAGACAGGAAGACTTCTGTAATTGTGTGGAGTTTTAGTAGAACTGTTAGAAGAAAGAAAAAAGACAGAAAAAGAGAAAAAGAAGGAAGGGAAGAAAAGCAGAAAGGCAGGGAGAAAGTTAAAGGGAGAGGCTGAGAGAGGAAAAAGGACAAAAAGAGAAAGAAATAGAAATAGAGAAATAAAAAGAGGAAAGAGAGAAACTTAAAAAGAGAAAGAGAGTAAGATAAAATGACAAAGAAAGTGAGAGAGAGAAAGAGAAGAAATAAAAGGTTAAATTCCATATAAATTGTCAACTACTGGCAATGAGGCATATAAATTGTTTACCAGAGTAATTAGTGCTCAAATTCTTTAAAAATGTGATGTACAGCATTCAAAATTTTGGTTAATCATGCCTCCCATTAAAAATCAGAATAGTATTTCCAGATAGAGAATCAGCTGTCTACACCACTCCTTTCAATGGATCTATATTAGACATCCTTGCCATAAAATACAGATGAATTGTAGATAGGGTGCTTTTTTTTTTAATCTTGGGAAACAAGTACCAGATTTTTTTTTGTTTTCCTGGAGAAGCTATAAGAAAAGTAGTTTAAAAGTTGTTCATCTCAAGCTGAGTAACATAGCCCTGTATTTCCTGTGGGTGCTCAATGCACATTCTCAGTCGCTTATTTGAAGTGCTTCCATTACGGAAGGACATGTGCATAAAATACTCTCAGGCAAAAATAAAGACAGTTTGTTGCCATTGCTCTTTAATATATGAATTGAAACCACATTGTTTTATCTACTGGGAATAAATGAAGCACTACACTGGAATGATAAAAACCAGCTAATCAGGTATGTGGCATATAAATCTACATATTTTCAGAATTGATGGTTTTATTTTCTTATTAATAGATGTATTCAAGTATTTACATGAGAATCAAATAAAAGACAGAGGGCTTGTTGGGTTTGTTTTTGGTTTGGTTTGGCTTGGTTTGCTTTGGTTTGGTTTTTTTAAGGAAAAGTAATAAAATTGTAACACTGAACATTTATTGTCCTATAGTGTATGAAAAATCTATTATTTTTGAGGGTTTTATATGTGAAACATTTTGTACCAAAAGTAAAAAACAACTCATAAAATTATATATTTGAAAATTACTTGTCCAGCTAACTTATATTTTTGTTTAACTGTTTACATCAGAACCGTGATAGGCTGCATAAAGAGAGAAAAAAGTCATAAATCACCATGAAGATAATTAATTTCATGGCACCAAAAATTAGATGACCATCAAATCTTGGCAGGTTGGAAAACATTCTAAGGAAGTATCACTGCAAACTTGTTCTGTTTTTGTACTTTTCCCTAGACAACCTTCATTGATTACTGTCAGATAAAATTTCTTGTCTATGTGGACCTGTCCTTCAACCCAATCTGTAGATTCTTAAATTAAAAACCAATGTTAATGATCTGGGGAGTTAAATATACAATTAATCAGTATTAATTACAGTATTAACCTGTATATGACTATGTTAAAAAAGACTACAAAAAAACTTGCAGTAATAATACAAAGACAGAAATAATGTATTTCAGTTTAAGATAGACCACAACTGCTCAATCTAATTTTTGCTGCAGAAGTTGGTAGCAAAATCCTCAGCAGAAGAATATGCTAAGGCAAGAATATACTCTGTCACTGTTGAATGTGCAGTGAAGCCTAATCATCCACGCTCAAATTTCACCTGTAAGAAAATGGCTTAGCAACAAGTAATCTCTATGAGAAGTGGGGATCGGGTACTTCGTGAAAACAGGTGCTATAGAGTTGAGGTATGGAATACTAAAAATAACATAGAGGAAATACATATATGTATGCGTGTTTATTGGCATAGCAAATGTAGAGCAATCACATCATTATCAGTGTCATTTCAGTACCAGCAGTGCAATACCTGTGCTAAGATCTTTAAGGGACAAAACTGTACTGGAAAAGGTTTCTCTTTAGTATAAGAAGAAATGGAAAGGGCAGAGAAATTTAACAGTTTGCCCCGGTCTTCCTTTGAGAGTTCCTGCCCTGATTCTGCAGCCACATGTCCCTTTTCCCTACTTGACTATTTTCCAGTCGCTGCATCACAAAGCTCATATGCCAAACAAGGAGACTTTGATTCAAATAAAGTGCCCAAAGCTTGTGCTTGAAAAGAAGTCAAGCTGAGATTCCTCCTCTGATAACATCTTCTCTGATGTCTTGGCAAGCTTTCTGTCTCTGGGGTTACAAACCTTAAACCAGGAAAGATCAGTGCTTTATGGCCATGAATTGTGAGTTCTTTTTTGTTGTTTGTGTTTTCTCTGAGCTGCTATTAATATGTCCTCATGTCTGAGAGATTGCTAGGAAACTGATGAATCCCCGTTTAGGTTTCTTTCTAAAATCTTTAACAGCACCCTAGGTAGAAATTCTCCTCTTTGATATGAAATCCTAGAGAATTTACTCTTGACAAGCAAGTTCTGGAAGTCTTCATTCTCTGGAATTCAAAGGGCTAATGTCTTTGTCTCTGGGTTTTCAAATTGCTGAAGTTATTCCATAATGTATAATTCACAGTCAAAGACCAGCTTAATTTTATTCTTTGTTACTCTAAACATATTGAAAATACATTTTAAAATATCTACCAGTCTGAGAGATATTAATAGTGTTTTTAAAGCAATACCTCATTTTTTAAACCTCTGTATGTTAATTTTTTGTAGCTGATGTTTCAGCATCAGTTTTGGTAGGGTCTTCTCAGCATATCTCTCAATGATATTTCTTTGGAGTATTGGAAGATAAGGGCGCTTTGTTGTCTGCCAACTATTTTACCTCCTCTAGGAGTAAACTGTATACTACAGAGAACCAGTTTTAAACTTTTCTTAACTTAGAATAACACATTTAAGTTGAACAAAACAATACATGGGCTTGTGTTAACATCTTCACATTATTTCTGTCATAACTTTCCTGGAAATAATTTTTGTTTCTTTATTTGTTGGTTTAGATTATTTTTGTTCACTTTTTTTAATCCATAAATAAAAATTACATCCTGATTTGAAATCTTTCAAAATTTTATTTTATTTTATTTTTAAAGTAACAGCAACTACCAAAAATTAAAAATGTTCTAGGAAATCCAAGTATTGTTCTCCACTTTGGAATTTAACACATAAAAAGATCTTAGAAAAACTACCCTCGGTTTTATGGTTTGTACAGTTAAATGAAATAATATTCAGCGAGGTGTGTTTAGTGGTTTTACTTAAGTACCCTCTTGGTTTTTACTGACTTAAAAAATGCAGAGGGAAGGGTGAATTATCTGTACATATAACAGCTTCAGAGTAAGCATTACTGTATTGTCAAGATCACATATTTACACACCTTAGCTCAGGCACTAAAATCATTAAACTGCTTTAAAAAGCAGGTGATTTTAAAATCAACATGATTTGAGACTTCCTTAGTGATTGAATATTTTGGCATAATATTTTCAAGTTTTTCAACAATAAAAAAAAGTTTAAATGCACTTAAATATATACATACAAATGGAGATTTCCTCGACCATGATTAAGGTTTGTAGTTTACTTAAATATGCAAAGGAATGAAGGCTTTCTGAATCAAAAAAGAACTGCTGGAAAAAGGGACATCTTAAGACTGGATGACAATGACAGATGAATTTGGCCAAACCTTTGATTTTCAGAGTACTTTGTCCTAGAGAATGTATCGTCTAATAAGCACAAAAAACCACTTCTTTATTTGCTAGAAATGAAAAACTTGTGGAGAAAAACAAATGGATACATATTTGAATGGTTAAATAGTACAGAGAGTAACTATCCTCAGAAAAGTAACTCAGTAACTATGGCATGTAAATTAAGGAATTCTGGGGCTGTTGCTTCATATCAAATGTATTCAACTTCTGTTTGTTTTTCCAATGGCCAGTACCACAATTTGATTTCAGTAGACTAAGGTCAAAGAGAGGTTAATATTTTTTTTACATTCTTGCACAGAAAAAAATCTGTTGTAAAGGTTTTGCAAATCAAATTACGCCCTGAGTAATAGTGGCAAAGTACATCAGAATGTATTTAACAGTACTACCAATGGCATTTATCCTTTCTAGGATAAATTTAGCCTTTCTAGGCTTTCTTGGTGCTGCAGAGACTAATAAAAGAGGAAATAAACAAATTTAGACAGAAGTTTAACATCCTCAGTCAATATACCTAAACTCTGAGTATGTACAAGGAACAATTCTTCTGAGTGAGAGATTTTTTGCATTCCTAGGAGTGTATAGCCACAACATAGCGCATTCCCCAAAACTTCAAATGGATATTACTGGGAATTTTTATGAGAATAACCATTTTGCATACACATCTGTTTTCAAAATTTATCACCTTCTAGATAAAGCATTTAGGTGTGGAAATACCTAAATTTTGATCAGATAAAACTTAATCAGATATTCTCTACTAATAGCAATGTGCTGTGTATAGATTCTTGCATTTTTCTTTGATTATTTTTCCCAAAATATTGGAAATAGTAATTTCCAAACTGCTCTTGAAGGCCTGTATTATCATCAGCTGCCGTTGGGCACCATGCCATAAATAGCTTAAATGGCTTTCATACTAGAACTTAAAAATTGTTTTGTTATTCATCTTAACTACCTAGCATATAACACACATGTAAAAAGCAGTTACAATATGTCTTGCACAGGAAAACCATAAAGGATTTATGTTATTAACTAACTGCAGGGATGAATGCTGGATTACCTGACTAGGGTTTAGGACCCAGACCTGAGCACCTGGAAGTCTGGGTGTGGGGAAGATTTATGAATTATGTAAGTTTGAATATTATGATTATGGGTGGAACCAAGGACAACCAAGTCACTTTGGAGCTCATGTTCCTTTTTAACCTCAGCAACTTCAAAACCATACTTTTCATTCCCCGGGTGCATGCATCTGTGTATGAAATGATAATTTAGACCATTTCATATTTTGCATGTTTGTGCCATGAAAGTGCTCAGGCAAGGTATGAAGCTACTCACACAAGTCTGTTTTGGGGTAGAGGAAAGCGCAGCTGAATAGTTTCAAGCCAAATCTTACCATACCTTGTGCCTACAAAGCCAGGTAATATCCCTTGACTGATTTTTATTTGTAAGCTCTGATATGGGCTGAAGAAGCTTTTCAAAGCTAGAGAGTTTAGGTTATTTAATACACATGGAACTTTACCTGTGAATGCCATGTTTGCAGAGGTGACTGCCTCAGGACTCTTGGTTAGTGCCCACATTGCAGAGGGAGGTGTGGGTCTTGCCTTCATCCTCGGGTTTGCCTGGTGGCTAATCAACTAGAAACCTCGTCTGAGGAGCCACACTCTCCCGCTTCCCTGCATGGGGCTCTAACCACTTGACTGGTGTGGTGAATTTGCCCTCTGGGACTAGCAGTTCAGATCTGCAGCATTTAGTATGATGACATGCAAAATCCTTTTGGCTGAATCTAAAATGGTGGACTCAGGGGAGTTCCTGAGCTTCTGCTTTCAACTAAACATTAATCCCTGCACTTGGATCTTGTTATCCCCTTCTTCTCCCTCTTCCTTTCAGCCTTTCTGCCCCATTTGTGGTTTTTTTCCCACACGAAGAAGGCTTGGGGATTGGGCTGGAAGGTGCCATGTGTGCAGCTGGGGCTCTGGCTGAGGTGCCTCCACAAGCGTTGACACCCGGCGTGTGCTGTAGCTCTGCTTAAGCTCTGCCTTTCCCAGCAGTGCTGAATTTTGCAGTCCATACCCATCTTCTCCCTTCCTAGTCTCAAGATCGGTTTATAAAAAAGGACAATAAAATTTTATTCTGCTTGAAATGTGAAGCACAATTGCTTGGTTTAAACTTCTCAGGCAGCCTAATATTTTTATCAATCAACTCAGTGTTGAACACTAATTACTACACGCACTTGCTTGTTTTACTGGGCTTATTATCCAGTAGGACCTTAACAGAGTGATAATACCGTATAAATCAAGAAGTCAAATGGTTTATTTTGAACACAAGAGGTGATCATATGACAGATGCTGGTTCATTTAGAAAAGCTTTCCTTTAAAGCTGATTGTGACTTGGTATTTCTGTGTGTGTGTGTGAAGATTCCTGCCAAAACTGTAAATATCTAGCATTTCTGAATAGCAAGTTACATCTGAAAAACAGATCCAACTGTGGTTATGGTCAGAAAAGGGAATATAAAAATAGCAGTTTCTATGTATTTGGTCATGTCTGCTTACTTTTCCAACCAAAATAAAGTTTTTCAAACTTTTTTTTACTCATGTAGGCAGTCCAGAGCCAATACATCTTTGGTAAAGTGTGCAGTAACTCTTTTCTTTTTAGATATTTTCTACAGAAATGTTATGCTGCTTTCCTAATACAGAGCTACACTGATTTGCAAGTCAGGTTATCAGGGCAGTTTGCAACACTGCCAAAAAAAATAATAAAAAAAAAAAGAACAAAACCAAAAATCCCCACTCTCAGCTAAGCCCTAAAAACAGAAGAAGAGGAAGAAATTTATAGGTCAGAAAACATGCCCTCAAAAGGTCAGGAAACATAGAAGAATATTCTTGCATAAAACCTACAAATTTTATCATATTTCAATCTTTAGTTTCTCTATGTGCAGACTGAAACTTAACATGGAATTCTTTCTGAAAACTTGAGCATGGAATGTAATTTTTGCAGCCTTCCCTCATACTGAATTTCATTTCAAGGCAAAATTTGATTGAACTGAACTAAAATATTATGCTTCAGTTGTAAAATACATGGGGCAAGAAGACACAGAAAAAGGATCATACTACATTTCGCAGTATATGATGCGGGACCAAAGAGCATTTTCATTTCCCAGATCCAGATGCAAACCTTTGTCTTGACTGCCTACAAATACAGCATCTGGATATAGCATCTATAGGATTTTTCCCTTTCTAATCTCTCTTCTGTCCCTGGCCTTCCACTCCACATGCCCTAATTTCCACTAAGGGGAAATATATAGGAAATTTATGTAAAAGGCAGAGGTGTCCTGCAGCAGGTCCCCAAAACTGGACAAATGGAGAACCAGGACTATGGAGTTGTACCTGCCCCGCATAATATACGCAGCCAAAGAAGCTTATGCCCACGACTTGAGCTCTCAAGCACAACTGCAGACACATCATGAATAATACACAGGACTATGTATTAATAATGGGAATCCATATAGCAAAATATTTTCTCTATTAGGGAGCACCCTAGTCCTCAAGAGATGCAGCAGAAATCTTCCTAAAATTCAGGAGAAATCTGACTACAGGCCAAATATTGCCCTCAGGGAAGTCAGTGGCAAAAAAAATTTACTTGACTCTAATGGCTCATGATTTTATGCTTTATACAAAAAAAGGTCACTCATCACATGCATGGTCAACAAGTCAAATACATCTGGTTAACAAAATGCGACTATTTTGGGCTCAGCATGGTGCTATGATTATTTTTATTGTTTATTGTTTATACTTATGTCTATCTTTAAGCACAGGGGAAAAAAAACAGAAAACAGAAACTAACTGAGATATCCATGTTCTATCAGTTGCAGTGGACAAGGATTTTGCACAGGGTCACTGGCCAGTGGAATACATTTGCTCCATTCTCAGGTTGTGTGTTTCTAAGGGACTCCTGTAAATTAACTTTTATTCTTGGGAGAAAAACAAGGACAGGAAAAAAGAAACAAAACACAAAACAAAACAAGAAATAATTCTCATTCTGCAGATTTCAGAAAGTTTTTTTTTCTCACATAAATGTGTTTTTCCTGTAACGCCAAATGTTCAAAATATTTTCTTCACAGACTCTCTCTCAACTCCTTTCTGTCCCCTTTCTTTCACTTACCAAGGGGGATATTTTGTTTTACCACTGGGCATAAATTGGGTAAAAACAACAATAAAAAATGTTTTGGAAATATAGGAAAAACTGAATAAAACTTAACAACGAACATTTATGGCTTGGAAAACAACCCAAAAGAAAAACTGTTTCATTTGAAGGTGTTTATCAGTAGTATGGACAGTAAGTCTGGGCAAAGGCATCTGGGCTGGAGCAGGAGACCTGTTTTTGGACTCACGTGACATGGGGCCACATGCAGGTCTCTGGTTTATTTGTTGAAAATAGAGGGAACCGGTTTCCTGCTGCCTGTGTTGTCACACACTCGTGCTGTAGATGGTAGGTGGGTGCATGGGAGAAGGGAACAGTTTAAATTAAGGCAGAACTTTTCCTGAAGTGTTTATTTTTGAACACTCACATGTCACAAAGGCCGGTCTCATAACTTTAAACAAAACCCAATGCCATTGCTTCCATGAGGTTAAAATGAAGTGTAGTAGAAGAATTACAACCACTTTGCCTGTGACAGAAGGAAAGTCAGGCCTTGCTTCGGACGGAGGCTTGTCTCCATGGATTGATGCCAGCCACCTAATACTTGACCTTTAGATTCCCCAGATCTGCCACAATTTTGGGGAAGTGGCATTTGTCAGATGGCCAAAGAGGGTGATGGAAAGGCCAGGCTGGTGGCCCGGGGCAGTCATGGGCAAGTTGGAGGAAAGGTGTTTCCTTACGGGGAAACTGGCCTTGATTTGTCCCTGGCCATGGGGTGGGGGAGTCCT
>NW_010523907.1:90847-91059 GCF_000687285.1 Phaethon lepturus
GGAGGGAGGCAGGGGGTAAGGAGGGAGGGAAGGATGAAGGGAGGGATAAGGCGGTGGGAGCCCTCTCCCTGGGCTGGCTGCGGGGCGGGAGGGGAGGCAGCTCCTGGGGAGGGGAGGAGGAGAGGAGGCAGAGAGGGGATGTTGTTAAACAGTTTCTTACCGTAAGAGGGAGTTGGGACCCAGATCTTTCCAGTTAATCACACAACAAACTT
>NW_010523908.1:0-31844 GCF_000687285.1 Phaethon lepturus
CAGGGCGCGGGGCCCTGCGGGGCGGGCCCGCACCCCGCGCCACGAGGACCCTGGTTTTCCCCGTGCCGCCCCTTCCCCAGGGGCTTAGCCCCCGGGGCCGCCGTGCTCCTGGGGATCGCGGCCCGTTCCCGATACCCTGGGCCTACTATTCCCTGTACCCTGATCTCCCCCAGGCCAGCCCTGCTCGTGGGGATCCCCATGCTCCAATCCTCCCGGGCCCATCCACTTCCGGAGACACCTGGGGGCACACAGCCCCTCCGAGGCCTCCAATCCTTGCCCCACACCTTGTGGCCTCCCTGCTCACTTGCTCTCAGACCCACTTTGCAGAATGGGCCCCAAAATACCTCCAACCCAAGTAGATTCAGCAACCTGCTTTGGCTCTGCCTCTGTTAGCCATCCTATTCTACCCCTGGCCTTTGGTCCCTAGAGATGTACCAGGACACACAACCAAGATAATAGTGACCATCTGCCTAAGGGTTACACTCCTGCTCACCTTTAAATGATTCTTAAAAGCAGTGATTCCTACTGTCATTCAGTCTTTCTCAAGGAATCTTACCATTATCCATTCTGTTAACACTTCCAAACTTCCCTACCTTTCCTTTCACCAGACTTCACTCTGGACTTCTAAAGGAAGACTAAACAAAGAAAATACAGATTAACAGAAAACTCCTAAATATAAATGTCAGTATATGGAATTGTTTCCTAAAATTATTTATGAAACTTTGCCTTCTGGGGTAAATGCACTGAATCAAGTAATACCCTGAATATTTGACACTAGGGACTAGTACAGCTTTGGCTGGCATATTTGACTGCTGTTGAGTTTTGATTCCCCCTCCACAAATGGGAAGAGATAATTAGATCCTATGTGCAGTATAAGCCAATGTAATCAGAAATCTTTTTTACATGTGTTTCAAGGGACTTCTGTCCACCATACATATTTTACATGTGGAAGAAAATTTAAAAAATGTGTCAATTTCTCTAAGACTATAGCCCTTAAATATATTTTCTGCAGGCAATGAAAGAAGGTGGCAACTTTCCTCCTTTGTTTTGGTTATATTCAGACATTTTGTTGGTAAGTGTTCTTCCCCTAAGAAAATTCTTTTCTTTATATTTAATACATTTGCTTCTTCCCCTCAGGCTTCAAGGGGGAAGGAGTGCTGGTACATTCCCCTCGGCACTGAGCTGAGCTGTGGCATCCAGCATGGAAACTCTAGTGGACATGGTGCCCGGACAGACATCACAGTCTGCTGCATCCTCTGTGAGTTTCCAGGGGTCCTTTTTGTGTCTGACCTCTGTTTTGGATACTTGTTGGGGTGGTTGGGAGGGGATACTCAGTGACACAAAGGCATTGGGCAGCTCTTTTTGCTATTACTGCAGTCACAAGCCTCACAGCCTTTGTTTCTGAATCAGCCTCACTTGCTTTTATTTCCCCAACCAAAATTTTATTAGCAAGAGCTGCACTGTGGCCATTGATTTTCTCTCTTTCTCAAGAGCTGATAAGTGAAACAATCAGAGAATGCCTTAAAATCCTTAGATGGAAGGCTTGAAGGAAGGCTTATGTGTTAATACTGGTAGTGCTGCTGTGACACGACAACACTCTCCTCACAACAGGAAATGGAGGAGTAACAGGGCTTTGTCATGCTCCTTGCCTCGAATTCAACAGGGGCAAGTACAAGGGTTAGGTTTACGCTGAAGCTGGCCAGGAGAGGGCAATGCCACCAACCAAACTGCCATCCTACATGTTTGTTTTGAAGGTCACTCACACCAGGCAGAGTGGATGCAGAGATCCTTTTGATATCATTGCCCTGTGCCCTTCCTTTTGGAATCATCTTCAGGCAGAATTATGAAGCATTAGTTTTAGTGACAGGCTGTTTTGTTTGCTTCTTGCAAAGAACATTCAAAGGCATCTATTATGATGTTATAAAACTGAAAGAAAAATATGATTCCTGCTACAAGAAGCTTGAAATTTAAGAGTGAAACACAAAGATGGGAGGACTATGAGGAGTGGCTGAGGGAACTGGGGTTGTTTAGTCTGGAGAAGAGGAGGCTGAGAGGAGACCTTATCGCTCTATACAACTACCTGAAAGGGGGCTGTGGCGACGAGGGTGTTGGCCTCTTCTCCCAAGTAACTAGTGATAGGACAAGAGGAAATGGCTTCAAGTTGCGCCAGGGGAGGTTTAGATTGGATATTAGGAAAAATTTCTTCACCAAGAGGGTGGTCAGGCATTGGAACAGGCTGCCCAGGGAGGTGCTGGAGTCGCCATCTCTGGAAGTGTTCAAGAAACGTGTGGATGTGGCGCTTCAGGACATGGTCTAGGGGACATGGTGGCGCTGGATTAATGGTTGGACTTGATGATCTTGAAGGTCCTTTCCAACCTAGTGTTTCTGTGATTCTGTGATTCTGTGACTAACGTTTAATTTTTAAAAGGTATTTTCAGCACACATGTACACCCAAAATGCATATGTGTTACCACAATAAACAGAAGAATAGGTCAGCATGCTTTGTCTCTCATTCCAGCCATCAGAAATGGCCTAGTTTCGTTTCTCTGACATTCATTCATATTGTCAAAGCAAGGCAATTCTGTTTCAAAGATAAGAAACCCTATGTAGAAGCAAATCTTTGATGGCAAGATCTCTCGTGGAAAACACACTGTGAGCAGGCCTGTACCTGAACCTGGCACATATAATGAGAACACTTTGCCTTTTGCTGTGTTGGTGTTCTAGTAGGTAGAAGCTCTGTAACGGGGATATAGGACTGAAAGTGCCCACCTGAATTTCAGACTTCAGTCCCAGCTTTTCTTGGTTGATTCAAAAAGGCAGGGTAGGGCTTCTGGCTTAATAGGCTCTCTGATCCAAAACAAATTCTTCACAGTTCTCCCAATATGTTCAGCTGAGGTAGTATTTCTGCATTTCTCAGGGATGGCACTACTGTACTATGGGTGACACATCTGGCTTTAGGTGCTCTGATTTGGGCCAGGAAATAGGGATATAGGGAGTAGGGGTGAGAAAAATGCTTCTCAGTACTAATGTATACTAATGTTCACTAATACTAATGTATTTGGTTGGCCTAGGAGAAATTGCCCTTCTCTAGATCACATTTTACTATTTTATCTGTTATACATATGAAGGTCCATCACTACGTTTCTGAAAGGACGTCCAGGACTCTTTGTGTGTTTTACATGCAAAGCCAGCTACTCAATCCTTGTGGCTGACAGCCTCCTCACCATCACACTGTGTAATCTGTCCTGCTATGCAATGGCATGGGAAACATACCGTGATTGAAGGATGTGTTATGTATCTCTTATGACCGTTAAACTGTAATTGGGGGTGGTGCCACAGAGAGCTTGTATAGGGACCTTGGAACTGGTTTGAGTTTAGATGATCAAACAGCCATGATCCTACTTCTGAACAAAGCCAGTCTGCACCCCTGACAAACTACAGATGCTTGCCAAGACTTAACATACAAACTCTACAGACAAATGCAGGTTGCACTGCAAGCAGCGACTTAATGGCAGTCTCTGTATCCTGCTGTTGCCCAAATGTGTTGTAGCTCTTACAGAGTGGGGCAGAAGTGTTAAAAGTGCTTCATTGTTGCCTATTACTAATTCAACAGGACACCTACTAAATGCCACTGAGGGAGACCATGATAAACCAACTAGTGTTCTAGTGTATCATTTTATCATGATTTAAACAGTACATTTTACATGTAAATAGTGTTTGTGCTTTGCATTTCTATGCTGTTTGAACAGATTATCCTTTATTCTTACTTTTATTCATTTTTTAAATCTTGTAAATTCAGGTTATGTCTCCACTGTAAAGTCTGTGGCTAGGGACTGCCTGCCTTTGGCTCCTCAAAGAATGAGGGTAAATATCTAGAGCTTGCAGGCATTATGAGCAAAAAATATTTACTGAATTCATAAAATAAATTATAAAAACAATTAGAGAACACGTAACAGCCATCTGCAACCTCTCTTTCTGTGCATTCAGAGTGCATTTGATTTTACTGAAGTACATCTGGAGCTAATATTTTTTTGTTCCAGAAACTGAAGTAGTATAGAGAAGGGATGACCTCAGCATCCTTCCCTGTTAATATCAGAAGTCTTCTATGAATGTATGTTTACTATGTAGCACTGAAAAACGGATAATAAATATAACTTTTTCTTTGAGATTATTAGCCAAGAACAGCATTATAAAGGCTACAGAAAAGGCTCAGAGTGTGTTTTGTGGTTGTTGGTTTTTGGTTTTTTTTTTAATTAGGTCACTTTCTGTTTGATGGGGAAACGACTTACTCAGTTTTTCTATTAAATTTTATTGAAATTGCAAAGGCATAAGCTACTTGCTTGAATCACAAAAAATGGGGATAAATATTTATTGCTGTCTATTTAATGGCATTTTGAATCTCAAAAGTAAGCTGGATCAAGGTACTAACCATCAGCATTGACAGCTTACAAAACTTTATGCAAAGCCTCAAAGTAATCTTCTTTCGCTTAACAGATGTGATATTACAAACAATGAAAACATAAAAATGTCAATCCCCACTGAATTAAGAAAAGTAGGGAAGGCAAACATGAATAAATAATTTAAAACTTATGTCATGGAGGTATGGGGGCTGACTCCTTTTTGAATGACTTGGGTTGGTTACAGAGGGAAATTAGGTGTTGCTTGTCTTTCTGTATTTTAGCTGCATCTCCATATGGGTAAAATAACGCAACTGCTTTTTCCTCCAGATGCCTCAATACTTAGACAGAAAAACATGTTTGTTTTTAAATGTGTGTCTCATTTAGAAATGCTTGGCCAGATATTTTGAAATCTGAAGGCACAGTCTGATGTCATTGGGCAGCACTTGCAGTGTTGCTCTGTGGACTGGCAGCCAGAGTCCCTGGCAGAAGGTGTCTCCCTCTGTTCTGAGAGGTTTTTCTTTTTTTCTTTTTTTTTTTACTGGGCATTTCCTGTAAAGTGAGATGAAGTTTGAGAGATTGCCTGGAGTGATATACATATATGAGAGACACTTGTTTCTGGAATGAATGCAGTTATTATTGATTTAGAAAATTTGCTGGGGATTGTATTTAATTCTAGTTTGAAAGTTTTCTGTCTTTTTTCCTTTGTTCAACTTCATTGCCAGGGCAGCTAGAGCATGGCTGAATACTGTGCAAATGTTATGAGCTGTGTTGCGGCCTGGTTTGCAGCTTCCTGTCTCTACCAGGTTGCTGACAACGCTGCTGTTTCTTTGGGGCTGCAGAACAATTGCTGAGAGTTAAAGCTGGCAGCTCTTACAACCTTCCCTTTTGCTTTTCTAGCTAGGCAAGGCATCTGCTATTTGCTGTTCTTTGACTCTCTCCCTGCCCCCACGGCATACGGGGCTTGCTGTGTTTGGTGGGTTTGAAAATCTCTTTTACGCAGCAGGTTTTCTGTGAGTACAACTGCTGGAAATGGGTTTCAGATGTTTCCCCAACTCAATCCTGGGCCTGCATCTTGTAAGCTTACGCGTTTCTATAGGAACCGTATGACATCTTTCCCGCTACTCCCCCAGCAGCTCCCTCTCGAGCATGCCCAGTGCAAGCCTTGACTTTGGCTCAACTATCTCTGTGCAGTAACGGGCTGCACATATGGGACTATGAATGCGATTCCAGATGAGCTCCAACTCTTTGTCTTTGGGAGGAGGAGGAAGAGGTCGTGCCCGGAGCTGGAGGATCTGCCCTGTGTTCTCTGAGACCCTCGTCCGTCGGTGGGCTTGTGGAGAATGCTTACTTGTTTGGCCAGGGGGAATTTACTGGATATTCTTCATGAGGGCTTCACGGAGGTAAATGCATGTCCCAAGACTCACACAGACCTTTCCGGGGCAAGGCAGTATGCTTTTGTGCAGCATCTCTCAGGAATTGTTATGTCTCCCAGGGCTTTGAGTGCTTTGAGAAACAGAGGAGAAAAACAAGCAAAGTTTCAGGGTGGGAGAGCTGCTTGCTAACAGAAGGGCATACTGGGCAGCTCAGCCAGGGGTCTGCAAATCAGCAACAGTTTTTTTAAGAGTTTTTGGCTGTTTTACAGCTGGTGTTTTTAGCTCAAGAGTTTTTATTCTCTTTGCAGCGCTTCATTGTTGTACCAGTAAATAACATAAACAGCAGCAAGGTTATGGAGCAGAGTTTATTTTATAGAATTGACTCCGCTTCTCAGTATATGAAGTCTCTATGCCTGAGGGCTGTTGGAAAGCCTGTAATTCTGCTTTGTGGACACACATTTCTTGGGATGGGCTGACAAAGAGCAGGCTGGCTGGTTTTTTTCCCTGTCTTGTTTTGTAGCTTGAATCTCTAGGGAACTGAAATTCATCTTAGTCAGGAAAATATAATTTTAAAAGTGTTCTTTATTTGCTTATTTTCCTGTTAGGGAGACTAATAAATCATAAAGAGTGAGAAGTGCCAAGAAATTCCAGAGATGAGAATCCTGTAACTGCATGGGGAGTGCAGATTGCTGTCGGCTTCCCTCGTTAGGGTGCACAAAAAATTAGATCCGTTGTACTCTCTATGGACTCAGTACAAAATGCCTGGGCAGCCACTGCCTGGCTGTGCATCGTGCAGACCATGCTGGAGAATGATTTCCTGTTTGTAAGCTGAAAAGGAAGGAAAATTGTGGGGGCTTGTGCTGAAACTAAACAGTGGCTGCTATTTGCTTTCTCACCTGGTGGCAGGGATAGTCTCTTGATGTGTTTTAGTCTTTCTTAGAGTGCACAGCCTATTTTTGTTCCTCATCCTTGCAAAGCTCAGCCCCCACCTGACTGTTCTGCCCCCACACTCCATTCTTCACAGAAAATGAACATCCCTCCTGCGCTTAAGAGCACCAGTGATTATGGGGAAAACAAACTGGGTATGAAGCCTTACAGCTTCATGCCAGCCATCCTTTGATTGCTTTTCGTAACTATGTGAATACTCCATCCCTTCCTCCACAGAGTATTTCAGTCTCTTTTTCAGCTAGCAAAGGCATTGCTTTAGCTCAAACTTACACTTCCTGTGCTCAAGGGCAGCAGATCTTTCTCTAGCATAAGCTAATAGTAACCTGTATATTAATATTATAATTAATAATGGGAGCCAAGAACAGGTTTACATTCAGTGCTAGCCCCACCCTGACTGTCTGGTTTTACCCACAGGCTGCACAGCTGGGGAAAAAAGTCCCTTGTCCCACCATAAAAACAGGTTCAATCTCATGTCTCCCGTTTGGGATCTCTCTGCCACATCACACACTTCACATTATAACAAAAGTAAAATCAGTTTTGAAAGTGCAGAACCTATGGTATAGAGAGGTTAAGTGACTTGCCAAGGACATGCATCACATCATGGACACAGCTGGAAATGAGTGAGAAACCCTGTAATTCCATGCCTTCTGTTTTGATCCACCTTGTGTCCCTGTATCTTTGTACCTTAGGTGCTTATTTATAGAAGTTTCTGATTGTGAAAGAGGGTCCCAAGGTGTCTGATCCCAACACAGCACTCTGATGTTAGAAGGCTGAAAGTGAGTGGCTACTAAACCTAATGTTTGGGTATAAAAACAGATTCAGGATAAAAAATCAGACTTAATTTAACACAAGCAGTGAAGTGGGGTATTGCAGGAATTGTCTTGCTGATTCACTGTGTGTTCTTTTGATAGAGCATCTTTTCTGGCCAGGTGGCTCTTTTGGTGACTAGATACCTTGAAATACAAGGGCGTTCTTTCCAAATCTGTGCATTAACATACACAAGTAAGTTGCTAGCAAGCTCCCAGGTTTACGTGTGGAACTCAGGTGCAACCCTACACATTCTTGGGACCTAGAGGCCAGGTATAGTTCCAGTTTCTCTAATATTGATTGTGTGTCTCTATCTTGCACTTTTGGTCAATAATCCATGCCTGGAAAGTTACCCAACGCAGCCAAGATGCTACAGGCAAGTTTCTTTTGTTCTGTTGCATTCTTTTCCCCATCTGTCCATCCTGCTGGCTGACAGCCACCCCATCAACCTCATTATTTCTCGAGTGGGGATGGAGAATGCAGCATAATTGTCCCTTCTGCAGCTAATGCCTGTTCTGCTTCACAAATCATCTGTTTGATGCTTTCTCCATGATGAACATAATCACAGAAGCTAAAGGGGCCCTGTAAATTGCAAATTCAGGCCAGTGTATTTCCTTTTCCTTTCAGAGTCCCCGGCAAAAATATGCTGTGGACAGTATCACCTGCAGACATCTAAAGGAGGATGACTTTTGTTTAATATTGAAATGCCTCCCCTGTCAGCATCACATAGCTCCTGTCCTTCTCTCATTAATGGACCACCCTGCCTTGAAGGTGTTTCCCTGCTCTTTATTGAGACTTACCCTGCTCTGAGGCAGCTAAATAATTCAGTTCCACAGCTGGATGGTGGCATGGGTATGTATGGTTGCTAAAAGCAGTGGTTTATAATGCATGGAAACCGTAGAAGGCAGGGTCATCTCTGTGGTGGCTCTGTCCATGTGGCCTCAGCTTGTTCCCTCTCCTTGAGGAAATGCAGTTTATTTGAGATGTGCGCTCACACTTCTGTCATTTCTTTAAAACAGATGTGGCATACAGAAACGTGTCAGAAATAGGCCTGACAGCTCCAAGAGATTAATGTGTCTGTATTTTAACAATAATACACTTTCTGCTTTTCAAGTTGGAAGATCATTTTCTCCGGCTATCTTAATTATGTAGTTGCTTGTGTCATTTGAAATAGCTATTTTTTCCTTCTGAGATTACGTTGAACAACAGGCCTGGAATTGGCTCCTCTCCAGAGAGTGAAATTTTTAAGAGCGCAAGCAGAGGTTGTTTCGAAATCAGGGTCTCCCAACAGCAGCAAAGTGAAATGCAAGGTTACTGCATAAGGCTCTGTTTACATGGGGAAATAGCTACACATTTTGCTATGTGCGAACTGCTACTCCTCAGCGGTATGCACACAGGAAGTGGTGCAGTGCAGGTAGGGCTCTGTGTTCTCTCCTTACCTACTGGGCTGCTCATTGCCTGCCCCCTCACCAAGTGCTTCATGTAATATTTTCCCTCAAATAGTGGGTTTTTAGCTGAGTGGCATCTGCAGTAGGTATTTCTTGGATTTCCCACACATGCAGTCTCTCTCCCTCACTCTTCAAGGTTTGCTGTATCTGTTGGTGGACTTGAGATGATTAGGTGGCATCCTATATGTGAGATCTAAATCCTTGCTGTGGGAAATGACCTGGGTTTGATTTTGGTTTGCTTTTCTGGTTGAAGTAATTTTCTGGCAGTATAGACTTGCTACTGTCTTCTGACAGCCATTCTGTTCCCCTTTGTGTAACATGCATGATCTGTGATAATGTCTCTGCTACTGCAATGTTAGCAGAAGAAACTTGCACTCAGCCTTTCCTTGCAATGAGTGCTATTTATAGCTAATAGGATTCGCTATGAAGAGAGCTGTTTTGACTGCAGTCTCCCTTGTCCAGTTCAGCCCATTGGGACCAGCCTCTAACTAAATGCTCTCTGTAGTATCGAATCCCTCAGAGCCTGGGTTTCACTAAATTACATGAAGCTCTTCAGAGATGCTGCTGTTTTCCACATAATAGGGCCAAGTCTCATTTCACATCACCTTTGTTTTGGTATGAGTCCGCTAGTATTTTACATCCACTCTACACTGTTAAAGCCATGGAATGGTCAGGTACTCTTGTTTAAAGCCTGGCCAGAGTGAGAAAGGCTGGGATCTGTGCCACCTGAACCTTGCCAGGTTGCTTGTCTGGTCTGCAAGAGACTGGGCAGCTGCTGCACTGTAATTCTGCTAAGCGTCAAGTACAGACATCAGAAAACACAGCGGAGGCTTCCCCCAGCTGGATTTACATGGAGATGTACTTTAGCAGATGATTGCTTGCTCTAGCAGGAATTCTTAGCAATTTTTCCCAAAGCCCCTGTGCCTGGCCAGCAATAGGACTATCAGCAAGGGAAGGATATATTTGCTGTTATATAGGATTAGGGGTTGAGCAGTTAGGATTCAATCCCTGCCTGAAGTTCACTGTATGTCTAAGCCAGGCTATTACCTGGTTGTATAGCAGTGGCTGTCCTTTGGCAGGGTCTGTTATAGTGCACTTGCACAGTAACAGTCAAACATTTATTGTTATCAAAGCATTTTACATGGAACTGAAAAATAATACAGCTGCTTTAGAGCTAGGAACTGAGGCACACAGAGGTAAAGTGGGCTGCCAAATTCACAAGTCATTGGCAGAATGAGGAACAGAGTCTGTCCGCTAAATGTGCCCTTAATGCCCTTCATCCTGGACCAAGCAACCTCACTGGGTGTCCCTTCCCCTTTTCTTCATATGAAAGGTTCTTGCCTGCAAAAAGCACTGTTCAGTCATGCTGTGTGCTCAGCCTCTTAACAAAGCTTCTTCTCCCTGTCTGTAGAGGACTAGTGACTGCATTTTGCTAAATAAGGAACAATGTTCCTTTTCTTTCCTGAAACATCAGGGAATGTTTCAGTGCAACTTGTTTTGACAGACCTTAGACTTTCTCTGGGTGTAGTGGAATCATTTGATAATTCAGAGTGAATCATGTGCTCCAAACTACTGGCAGTTTACAGTAAAAGATCTCTTGTGGCTCAGCTTTTTGCGTGTATGCTTACACAGAAACACTGCCTGTGTGAGAAAAGGGCCTCAAAATACCAGATTGGGGAAAATGCAGAGACACTAAAACATCCTGCATAAGTGCCAGAAATTGTCCCTAAAGCAGCAACGTGGCTTCAAATGGCAGTGGCATTTTGGGGCGTAGATATTTGACTGTTGATGCAAAGGAATACATCCTAGCAAGGTTCGTTTTACGTTACTTTCTATCTGGTAGACTTCTGGAGTATTTGCTGCCTGCAATGATAGTGAATGTGTTTAAGGAACAGATACCATCTTCAGATTTCTGAACATAAAAAGGGTGCACAGAAATGCCACTGTGGGTGTGGAAGGTATAGTGAGTGATCCCAGGATTTTTACAAACAGGAGATTGGAGTTAAAGGAGGTATAGGTAGAAAACAGATTAATTGCAGGGAGAATGCTTGCATGTGGTGTTATGACAGTGATAGGCAAAATTATTGTTTGAAGAAAGCACACTTAGATGCCATTCACAAAAATGCCCCTATCTGGCAGATGGCACAAGTAAGATCACTGTCTGACAGCAACAATATGTCTTGGCAAAAGATCAATAGAAGGAAAATTTTTCTTATATGAAAAGGGAAAATTGAATCATCAGGCTTTTGTTCTGCACAAATTAAATAACTCTCTGGTTCTACAGAGATAAAAAGCTGTCATACATGCATTTCTTGCCATTTGTCCACCTAGGCACAGTTTATTTGGAGTAGACTCAAGGTTAGTTATTATTAGGTTGCAACAAACTACTGAGCATAACTGTCTTTCAGATGTGAGTGGTGCTGCCGTTTAAAAAGAACTTACATTTGCATCTATTAGGCTCTTCCAAATGTCTTCTAAAATGCAACACTAAATGAGTAAAATACCAGTACATATAAGCACAGCTAAGAATTACTGTACTGAATGTTGTATGTCTCTGGAATGGAGCATGACAGCTATTGGCTGTACAACAAGAAGTAAAATCAAAGTGGTGTAAAGAATTTAGGCAGTTTGAAGGGAACTAGGCGTTGCTCTTTAATACTTAAGCTCTTCCTGTTAATGTGTAAAGGACTGTGAAAGATATGGAAGACTTTTTAGTCAAAAATTACATGTCCTGCTGGATAGCTGGGCACTCTGGAAATTCTTGCTATTGTTTGCATTCAGGCAGCAGGTGAAATACACCTTCAGCTCTAAACTTCACAGACCTTCCAGCACTTGAGTTGGCATCTGAAGGTCTGACAGTGAGCTGCTCTCTTAGTAGACGAGATACTTGTTCCCCTCCCAGTAACAAGTGGTAGTTTAGCCAGGATGCCACAGGCAGCTGTCATTTCAACCCAGCAGTACTGCCAGAACTGCTGTGCCTCTCCCTCTGGAGATGAAGACAGTGTTCTTCCCATCCTGACATTCTGAATGAAGGGCAGTATCAGTTCCTGTGCGAGAACTATGTTTAGGAAGCTACGTAGAGAGAGGAGGATTTAATTCTTTGTATTTGTTCTGGACACCCAGGATGACAGGAGTGTCTCTAAAGTATTTCTAAGGATCTGGCCAAAGCCTTCTGAAGTTGCAGGCACTTGCTTTCTAAAATCTTTGCACAAACCTGAATAGTCAATGAATGGTAGTCAGACTCAGTGGTTTCAAAAATGTTGTCTGGACTAAGAGATCAGAAGGCAGAAGACTGGCCTTTACATTCTTGAGTCTGGCTAGAGAAACAGGTGGCTATAGCTTAAAGTGAATTCACTGAACCGAAGCAACGGTTTATATTAAAACAAGGAAAATCAAACTGAGTGTGCCTAGAACATAGCATGGGTTAAGCGCATAGTTGGGTGCTTCTCCCAAAGGTTTGTGCTGCTTGAGTCTTTGAAATTGACCTTAGAAGTTATAGAAGATATGTACTGGCTAGAATTTAATCAAGACTTCAGGATAATCCTACTTTCTGGGTCTCAGCAGATCAGTGAAAAATCTTTGTCCAGACATGTTAGGGTGTTGGAAATGTCCACGTTTTCACTTAGATATGGGTGAAGGGTTAAGGAGCTCCTGGTCTTTTGCAGCTCACACGCTATTTCTGTCTCCTGGTGTGCACCAGACTGCACGGGTGCCTCCTTTTCTAAACTGTGTTGCTGTATTGAGGCATCTTCTGTGCTTGAGACAGGCTGTTTATACAAGACTTGGAAAATACATATCAGACCAAAAGTTATTTTGAATGAAATTACACCTCCTGCTTTAAAGTAAGAGTTCTATGAAAGAGGAGTCTTGTGGGTGCATATGGTCATTCTGGCCTCATTCTGGTCACAATTGGGTGGTGTTGGCTGTTGGATGTATCAGGAGCTATCTCAGTACATTAAACAGCCTGAATCACAGTTAAGCAACAATTTTGAGAAAGAAAAATCTTCTGCTGGCTTTGAGAGCAGAGAGAAACATTTTCTTTGCTTGTGAGTTTTTATTTTCTGCTTCTACAAAGGTCTGCTCAAACAAACAAAAAAAAAATCGAATGGAGGAACACCGGATGGAAAATTACAGTTCCCATCTAATTAAGCTAATGTCATAAAGCTTAGAAATCATACAAGGCTTTAAACATTACATCCTGATGCAATTAGGCCGGCCTTTGAGCTTTGCTCTGCTTTGTCTGCTCTGTTCCAGACATTTGGTTCAGTGCTCCGAACAGACAGGACACCAAAATGCCTTTCATACTGGGTCCAACCTCATAGCATGAGGGCTATTACTATTGACCTTGTTAGACCCGCTGCTTGGGCAGTGTCCATAGGGTATAAAGGAAAAGCAGAGTAAAGATTATGAGCAACATTATTCTTCCAGGCTGACTCCCTAAATCCAACAATAAGGATAGATTCAAATTCGTCAAATGAACACAGAAAAGTAATCTCTTCCTAGAAGCAGAGAGTGTCACGGGAGTCTACTGTAACATGATAGCAAGGAGGTCAGGCCCTCCGGGGGCATCTGCCTGCTAAAGAATGATTTTGTTCAAGAATGAGGATTTGGCCAATTTCAAAATGTACAATACCCTAATCTCAGAAGAGGTGAAAATTAACCTAATACAGTGTAATGTAGATGGCACTGATAATAAAGGACAGAATAGCATATCAAGGCATTGTGATCTACCTATATTTACTGTCAGGCAGACTGGACTGATTGATGGTTGAGCAGGGAGAAACACGAGCCCTAAGAGGCAGGTGGTGAATTGCACTGGTTAAATGAGAATAGCAAGGACACCTACAATGGGCAGGAGATTTGCAGTAGAGCTGCTGCTTTTCTTCCACCTGTGGAAAATACTAGATAATGACACTTAATTGTAATTATCAGTAAGGGATCACAGCCACAGCTGCTGAGAAAAATGTGCTGACCCTGGAAGGGTGTTTTCTTCCTGCGTGTCATTGGCTGTCAATTGAAAGCACAAAGATATACGCTCCTGACCTCTACAGCTGTTTTTCTATAACCAGTAGGTCTGAGGCACTTCTTCAGGGTATGTGCTGAGTAAGTGTTCTAAAGTAAAATCCTACTCTGAGATGTGTTGTGCTTACTGAAGTGTTAACCTGTAATTTGCCAGTAGAAGTGCCTGTAAGTTGGGAAATTCCTTACAACTGCAGATGGCTCCTAGTACCTTGCTTTAAAAATCTTCTCATGCCCTGCAAAGTATTCTAAGGTTTCCAGAGTGACTTGAATATACACCCTACAATGATCTGTGTAGCAGCTGAAGCAATCTGGGCTCCAACTTCCTTCAGGTAAGGGAGCTACTCTTCCCGTTGCAAGGTACAGCTAAACCTGGCCTTTTTTTGGAACACAAAGCTGTGTTAGCATAAATAGGCTTAAGCTTAACTCCACCATAATCCTAATAATGTGTGCTCTGCATAGTGAATCTTAGACTAGGCTGATATGTTTTTCTTCTAAAAATCCTGGTTTTGAAAGCAATACTGGTGCAGGAGTAGAGTGGTGTGAGCCCCATCAAGTGTAAAATTTGGCTTAACAGAAGCTCAAACCAAAATGTAAGGAGAAGTAGAAAACTCCTCAGTGGTCAGTGGTTGAAGGAAGAATTATTTAGCTTATTATTAAATTATTATGAAGGAAGAGGATGAGCTAGATAGAACAATAGCTGTTCCCTCTCTGATTGCTCTTGGATATAGCAATCAGCCATACCAGGTTATAAACCAACAAGGGGAGGCTCTAGGGATTTGTTCAATCCTGTGAAGTTTGGCAGTTCTGCAGGAAGCTGTGTAGCATAGTTGCAGTATCACAGGAATTGGTGTAATAGGTCCCACAGGATCTTTCCCCTCAACTAGAAAGACAAAAGTTAAACAAGAGGAGTGCTAAGAATTTGAGCAGCTGTCAGGGCAAGGGACCTGAGCAGGTTTGAGGGACTGCTGGATCCAGTCTCCTAGGCACAAAGGCTCACTCTGCATCTCTTAGTCTGGGTTGTGTTCTCCTCTTTGCTCTGCCTCTGAGATTAGTGCCTCTCTTTGCTAATTATTTAGAAGGCACAAAATGTAATGTCATACTCTGTCAGGAAGCAGTGTGAAAGCACAGGGGTCTTGGAAAAGGAAAGGAGGAGTATTTTTGAGATGTGTCATCCACCTCCTTGTTTGTTCCCAACCTCCTTTCTCTCCTCCTTGGACTCTTGTTGACTAAGAGGAGCTGAGACCAATGTGAGACTGGCTATGGCGCACGTATCGTCTGAGCTGGGATGCCTGCAGCCACAAATGGTGATGGAGCATGTGTTTTTTGGTGTATTTCTGTGGACAAGCAAAAAGCGCAGGCTAGGGAGTATTTTTATGGGATAGAATAGGCTGTGTAGAGCTGCTGTTCTTGTGGCAGAATACATCCTAGCAAATTTTTGTTTTCTCTGTGCTGGAAGATACCCAGAGTACTTTCCAGAATAGATGCCATGAATGATGTCCATCCAAGTAGCAGATCATGTTGCTGTGGTAGTACTTAGGGCTGTTCTGTGTGAACTGAGATAGCTGTCTTGGGTTTTGAAACATGGAATTCTGAGGAGTGAAACAAGTGTTTTACTGTCTTTATGGGTCTGATTCATTAAACTGAATCTGTGGCTGTGGATTAAGGCCTTGTGATTCTGTTGGAGGTGTAGGGCTTCAAAGTATGTCCTGCAATGTCCTTGTTACTGCACAGTTCATGCCAGCTGATGGGGAAGCTATAGGGAGTGGTGAAGCAAAGCATTTTTGACTCGCTAGCTTAAAAATTGCTATTAGGGTTTTTGCTGAGCAGCTTGGGGGCTTTGTTCCTTTATGCATTTAACACCACTTTGCCATTTTTAGGTCAATAAACTTTTATATGTGTTATTTTCTTGGTAAGGTCAGTCACTCTGTTACCTCAGCTGCCAGGTGACAGCTTACTCCCTGGGTTTTTAGCTTTGCAGCAATCCAAGTTTCTTTCTAAAGTCATTATATCTTCTAGTTTTTGGATACAAAATCAGGAAATGCTGATCGGTCCAACTGTCTGAACTTCTGTAGGAAAATCTTAGGCTTTTGGTGGGGGAAGAAAAAGCAAAAACAACCAACCAAACAACAAAGTAAGTCTGGTAATGAAATGCAAGCCTGCAGTATTACAGCACCTACTGGTATGAAATTACTTTGTAATGGTGGCATTCATATTCCATTGCCTCAAAATCCTCCTTTTAGTAATAATTGTTTGAAATGTAAATGCACTGTGTTTTAGTAGTGACTTTTGTTTTTCTAACAACAACAACGCGTCAACCTTCTTGTGCTTTTAAGAGACAGAGACTAAAAGTTTGCCAAAAATGCTTTCTTATGAATGCATGAACAGTGTTCAGAGAAAAGAAATAGAAAACAAGCTGCTTAGTGAAAGGGTCTATTTTTCCTTTGGTTGGAAACAGAAGTATCTGAACGGAAGAACTATATAGACTCCTATAAAAATTTAAAATTTTCTGTAGGCTGGAAGGAGCTATGCCCTTGTGGAATTAGTACAATATAACAGTTTAGGACTTTGGAAATGATGTGAAAAATTACAACAAGGTAGTAAACACAACAGTGATAAGATTATTTCCCTAAATTACATAGACTTCAGATGCAGTTTTCATGCTGCAACTCTATTTGGTACATGTTTACTTCTGAATTTATTTCTATAATGACACTGCATTACAATAAACAAACCTGCCTCTCTTCTCTGGTACTTGTTTGAATAAATTAAAGCTTTATTGAATCTGTGTAATAGATGGCTTGTGGTCTCTCTGGCTCCTCTGGCATTGGGCTGTTGTGAGACTGAACCTCAGTGCCCACATCATCAGTTAAAATACAGTTGCAAGAGGTGAGGGTGCTTTTTGCATATGGCAAGAGCTACCACTGCTGTTCTGAAAGTTGGCACAGGATCATCAACTTGTGTGAGAGAGTGAGTCAAGGCTTGTTGATTGTCCACAGTTCCCGGTTGCATTAAGTAGAAAATGAAGACCTCTGAAATTAAGCAGGCAAAACTGACATGCATCGTTGCAATTACAGCCGAAGAAGAGCATGCAAATGCGATGCACATGACAGGCTACGTCTGCTCCAGCAAGCATGCATCAGATCTGCCATTTCTGCTTCCTTTTTTTCAAAAGCCATCAGGTAGTCCCACAAGCTCATTTCCTCTGTTCTGCTCTCCAGCCCTCCGCTGAGTGAGCGAAACTGTTTAAATACAGGTCCAGTCACCTTTCTGAACCAGCAGACCAAACCATGGTGTGATTAAAGTTGGATTTCCTATGTCAGGATAATTAAGAGTGAAGCTGTGACGTTGGGCTGTAAAAGCATAAACTCTGACTGACATTGCTGAGATAATATGGAATGGAGACTTAAAACCTGCTGCATCGGCAGAATAATGGGAAGCTTAGTGAAAAGGGAGGTAATCTCATAAATGGATCAGTTTGTTTACCTTCTATGTACCACACCAGAACTGCCCAAAGGGATTCCAGTGTTACCAGTGCTCCTACTAGCCATGGAAGTGCTACTGAGAGGTGGATGGAAAGGGTCATGTGTATCTGCTTTTTGCCTTTCAGTGACTTACGCCAGATGGGTCCTCACACTGACCAGAAGCCTGAGTTTAAGTTTCCTGGGTCTTCCCCTTGTGGCAACACATACAGCTATATGAAACAGCATCCAGTATGACCTGCTGGAAAGGCAGTGTTCCTTGCTGTCAGGTCTTGCAGGTGTTAAGTGCTGTGGCGAGCCAGCTTCTACATGTACAGAAATAGACATTGGGCCATTAGAAATGCTGATGCAGCTCCCAGGAAATGGAGGAAGGGGGCTGTACAACAGGGTGTTTCTTCCCTGTTGCATGAACAAGCATGAAGAAGTGAGCTATGCTGGGAGTGTTAAGGAGGGAGGCTGTTGTGTCTTCCAGGAAATCTGTCCTTGTTGTTTCTTTTGGTAGATGGTAGATGGCATAGTTTAGTGGGAAATAACACAGCGTTTCTTGCTTCTGCATTGTGGGTTTTCTACTTTCTTGATATGTGGAAGAAAATAGTGTGGATGGGACACTAAATGCTGTGAGCGAGCCTATTTTGGCACCAAAAAAAAATGAAGAGGTGACAGCATTGGTTTGGCATCAACTTAGATTAAATGTAATGTAAAGCTCTGTTCTCAGCTGTGCTTAGATCATGAGTCCTGTCCTGCTGCCTGCATGCTCTTCCTGTCCTGGCGTGGAGTGAGCTGCATCACAGTGTACAGTGAAGTCAGGGTTCAGGAGGCTTTGGGATGAGACTATTGGTGTTTGTTTTCAAGGGCAAAACACAGTATCTGTGAAGATGAAAGAGAAAAGTGAAAGCTGTGCAGCTTCCCCCTGAAATGGCAATGATGTGCAAACGTTTTGCTTTCTATTTTCAGCAACAACTACAGGCATATGTGGCCTGGGTGAATTCCCAGCTGAAGAAGAAGCCAGCCATAAAGCCAGTCCAAGACCTGAGACAAGATCTCCGAGATGGAGTCATTCTTGCTTTCCTTATTGAGATTGTAGGTCAGTAATGCCAGATGGCACCATTTTTCATCTTGAAGTTTTAGATCTTGTGTAGAAGAGGTTGCCCTTGGCTCTGACATCTGTCAGGCATACTGGCAGATGTTAATGACGGTATCAGAGCTTGCAGGATGGGGGGAGGAGTGACTTTAAGAGAAAACAACCATAAAGCAAATCATAAATGCAATTCTATTGAAGTCCTTATGTATAAGCAGACAGTTGCAAGAGATGTACTAGAACCTGTCAGGGACCATATTAACTCCCACAGGTTTGGAATGGAGTTAGGAAAGGATTTACCTTGTAGAGGAATGGTGTAAGTGCGTGTCATTTTTGAAAGAGTGACACACTTGCTGAGATAATCCCTTTTCCCCTGGGTTCAACTTCATTCCCGAATTCTCTACCTTCTCTCCCTGAGCAGCGCAGTGGGTCAGGGAATGGGGGTTTCAGTCAGTTCATCACATGTTGTCTCTGCCACTCACACTCTTCCCCTGCTCCAGTGTGGGGTCCCTTCCAGGGGAGACAGTCCTCCACGAACTTCTCCGACATGGGCCCTTCCCACAGGCTGCAGTTCTTCATGAACTGCTCCAGCATGGGTCCTTTGCATAGAGTGCAGTCCTTTAGCAACAGACTGCTCCAGCATGGGTCCCCTGTGGGGTGTCAAGTCCTGCCAGCAAACTTGCTGCTATGTGGGCTCCTCTCTCCATGGGTCCCACAGGTCCTGCCAGGAGCCTGCTTCAGCTCCAGCTTCCCATGGGGTCACAGCCTCCTTCAGGCACATCCACCTGCTTTGGTGTGGGGTCCTCCACAGGCTGCAGGCGCAGATCTGCTCCAGTGTGGAGCTCCATGGGTTGCAGAGGCACAGCCTGCCTCGCCATAGGCTTCACCATGGGCTGCAGGAGAATCTCTGCTTCCCTGCCTGGAGCACATCCTCCCTCTCCTTCACTGACCTTGGTGTCTGCAGAGTTGTTTCTCTGACATAGTCTCACTCCTGTCTCCTGGCTGCTGTTGTGCAAGCAGTTTTTACCCCTTCTTAAATATGTTATCACAGAGGTGCTACCAACATTGCTGATTGGCTCAGCCTTGCCCAGCGGTGGATGCATCTTGGAGCCAGCTGCAACTGGCACTGTCAGACATGGGGGACGCTTCTAGCATCTTCTCACTGAAGCCACCCTTGTAACCACTCTGTTATCAAAAATCTTGCCACGTAAACCTGATACAGTCTCCAACCTAGTTATTCTTGGTACCAGATACCTTATAAGCAGGACAAGAAGCTATGTGTGCCTCTTGTGGTACCCAGACAAGAGATAAGATCAGGTCTACATGTGTAGCAATTGCTGTGACAGCGCCAAGTGGTTCAGTTCTTCACTAATGAAGTTTTTTCACCCCTTTAGCTGGTGAGAAGTTGAATGGCATTCAGGTCAACCCCACCAGCCCGCAGGAGATGAGGGAAAATGTGGACAAGGTCTTACAGTTTGTGGCATCAAAAAAGATCCGCATGCATCAGACTTCAGCAAAAGGTATGTGCTCCTGGCAGTCGCCACAGATACGTCTATCTGTTGAAGGCCTGTTTCTGTGTTTGCTTCATATCAAACAGACAATGTATTGGTTTGTGGGAGAGTGTTGCGTTTTTTCCTCCTGTGGTTTAGTAACAGGTTTTGGGTTGAATGATACTGTGTTCTTGACTGCTTTTGGTAGCAGCACAGTGCGCAGATGCAAAAGTGCCTTTTCTCTTCCTATTGAGCAGTCAGAAGATCAAGTAATGGTGTAATGAGGAATGCAGACTCAGAATCTTTCACTAAAAGGACATGTAAACCTGGTACTGTGAAATGAGCCATGGGAAAAATATTTCTCGTCCACTGGAAGCCTGTGATGCTGTTTTGCATGGCCTGTAAAAAAGGAGGAGACCCAATATGCAAAATCACATGTCTATGGCATGGTTTAGTCAGATATCACAAGGATTTCTGGGGCATGTGTGTAGATCTATGGGATAGAAGACAGGCCCTGACCCTTACTGTTTGATGACTATACTGAGAGGGGATACAGTTCCGACTGGCTGTGGCCCTTCAGATGAGAAAGAGGGGAATAATGCTGAGACAGACTACATGGAGTGCATGACCCTTGTTGTTAGCAGAAGAGTAGAAGCTGTTGGTTTATAGGCCTTAGTGAGAGGCTTAGAATTTAAATATAGGGTAATGAGTACTGTTCTCACAGTACTGCTACTGGCAGATTGGAGGCTGCACTGTTTCTTTCAGTAATGTTGCAAGTTGTCTTATGAGGTCATGACTATAGAAATGACAGCAGTATTGGTAAGTGTCTTACAGAAGCAAAAGTATCAACCTGAATATGCAATGAAATGATGTCATGTGGTCATAGGATAGGATACAGGCACCAGACTCTGGGACACATGCTCTAGAGCTCTGGTCATAGTTCTGACATTGACTTACACAAACTTCTGGCTTCATGTTCTCCACAAATGACATAGAGGTAATAGTCACTGTGACTTATTTTGGCTATTTCTAATTTTTCAGATACTAAAGCAACTAATAACCAGCCTTTATGCCTCCAGCACTTATGATTTTTATTTTCTTTTAGTCTATCTTTGGTATTTGGAAACCCTATTCCTATTACTTTAATGGACTTTGAGAGTATCTCAGTTGAATGAATTGTTTTGAGAAATCCTAGTCTGAAAGAATGGCTGATCTTTGCAGTGAAGTTGAGATTAATGTTTGAGCTAGTCTGTATGCTGGGGGAAAGGCCTAGTGTGATATTTTTTAAAACTGACTGGTTAACATTTGCAAGGTGCTACAAACAGTTTATGGTACAAGATGCTATTGCTAAAGAAATACATTGCTGTTCTTTGGTCTTTAGTATTAAAAAAAAAAAAGCAAACCCCATGTGCTAATTGAAGTGACTGCTAGTACAGTGGTAGTCTTCAGTGAGCATTCAGTAATTATCATGTGCTGTCACATAACCTACTGGATTGTTAGCTGGAAATGGCCATAGAGGGAAGGCTGAGGTCTGTTAAAAGCATTTAAACTTGTGGTATGTAGGTGGCAGTCAGTTTGCTCTGTATAAAACAAGCAGAGCTAAGCATCAGTGCTGTAATGCAGTCCTTTTTGCATAGTCCTTGTTTACTGGCATGGTCCCATTGGGTTTAATTATATTCATGCTTGTTGGTCAGATACAGCTGTTGTGGGACTTAATCTTAATGGCATTGTCCTTGGTTTTATTTGCATTTTGCAGATATTGTTGATGGGAACTTGAAATCTATCATGAGGCTGATCCTGGCCTTAGCTGCTCATTTCAAACCAGGCTCTGGGAGAGCAATGAATCATAGCCCTGCTGGCATGGTGGGGAAGAGCTTGTCAGCATCGTCCGCCAGTCACAGGCCTCGCTCAGCTGCTGCAGTGGCCCAAGGGGCGGTAGCTGCTCTGGCAGATGTTCGTCAAGATGTCTTGCAATCCGGCCGGGATGTTTTCCGGCACAGACAGAGGTAATGAGTTTTCCCTGGTTATGTGAGGTCAGGTCATGTTAGCAGGTGGACGTAATTTCTTTTAAAATAGATGCCTCTTTATCCTGATGATTGCTGGTGTAAGATAGCTCTCCTATTGTGCGGACACAAACTGCTGCAGTCTCACTGAAACCTAAATAGATAGTGGCTTAATAAAGGGGAGTACTGACCTAGCCTGGCTGCCTCATGATGAAGACTACAGGTATCCCAGGTTCTTTTCAGGTTTTACAGCAAAATAGCTGCTGGGTCTGTGTTATCTCAGTGGAAAAGAACAGTTCTTCATGGCCAAGGCAGAGGCAACTCTGCTGCCTCATTTTCCCCATTTCATGCTGAGCACAGTGCCCTTTCCTGGTACTGTCTACTTGGAGCCTTTCTCATTTCAAGTGAAACAAAAGTAAGGTCTTAACTACAGGTACTGGTTACAGATCTGGGAGCAGTTACTTCTAGGATTGAGGCATTGAGCCTTTGGTACAAGTCCATTCTGTTTTGCATTGCTGTTCATCCCAGTGTTATGCTTACTGCTATATAGGCAGATGCAGAGTGTTGTGTGCTGTTAATCAGCTGATGCAGTCTACCATGAAGTGGAGGAGTTCTGGTGATAATGAAGGGAGATGATCCATATGCAGAAGGAATGTGTAATTCTGAAAAGCACATTTAACACTTGCAAAAGGTGCTATGTGGATTATAATAATAATAGTAATGACATTTAAATGGAAGCCAGATAGTGGTCTATTGAGGGTTTAGTTTTACACAGCTGAAGGTCATTTGCCCATATTATATTGGCTCAAGGGAGTACCCATGAAGCAATTTGGAAATGAGGTTGAAATGGTATATTTTGTTGAAAAATTAAATTGTAAAGTTTTCTTTTGCAAAGGCCTTGGGCCAGGAGTTCTTCAGAAAAGCCAATGTTTGTGCTATTTGCAGATTCTGTTCTTTTCCTTGCCTCCCCAGAGCTTTTGTAGTTTTCTAGTCACAGAATTAGGGATGAGTTTAAAAGGGGAGGGCCTGTTTGCCTGTGTTTCCCTCACACCAAGAAGATGGGATGGAGCTCCCTGATAGGAGAATTTTCTTAATTGGCAGTTTTCTAGCTGTCCCCTCCTTCTTACCTTCCATGCATTAGTTTTACTACCCTCCTTCTGGGAGACAAGATTTCTGCTCCTATCAGTCAGGTGAGGCTTCCCTCATTCTATGATTATTATTTCCAGAAATAGCAGCATGGATGAGGAGATTGAAAACCCCTACTGGAGTGTCCGGGCACTGGTGCAGCAGTATGAAGGGCAGCAGAACATGCCATTGGAGTCCCATCCTTCCAGGTAAGGAACTTTATGGCTAACGTGTGTACCATTGTGGTCCTTTGTCTGGCATTCCCTAAAGTGCCCTTTCTTATCACTGTGATCTGGTTAGCTCTGATAGAAAAGAGTTGATTCCCAGCATATAGTCTCCTGCCTGATGTAGAGAATGAAGCAGTGGCTTACTGCCATTTCTTCCACAGATAAAAATAGATCTCATTCATGATGTGATCACATAGATAAGAGCTAGGAACTTCTGAGTTACAGTTTTCTAAAGCTCTGGAGTGTACCACAGTGAGACCATGGGAACAGGATTAGGAAAGACACAGCTAGATTTTACTGGGAACCTGAATGTACAGGTGGAACTTTTTGAGGGAGTGCTGACATGAGGGATGCTGAAATGGAGTTTGTGGCCTGCTTCACAGAAAGGAAGGGGAAGAATAGCTCAGGTGCAAGGGATGAATATTTCATGAGCTGATGGAAAAGGTGTGTAGGAAAGGAACTTAAACCAACAAACCTCATGCCTTGCAGAGAGATAGAGATGAGGGGGCATGTGGATTTCAACAGCAGTTACAGGAACACACCAGTCCTTATTCCAGATATATGGTCCCGGGGGATCTGCAGCTGTGTCTTCATTGCCATTGTGCCCTCATCCATCACCTTTAACTGTCTCTAGATTTACAGTTATCTGATTTACCCCTCCACCCCCAGACTTCCACCTTCAATATGAAGTACAGCATTTAAATATGTTAGTGAAAAATCTCCTGCATACTGCTGTAAGGCCTGAAAGTCAGAGTTCAGTATGGTTTCCACTGGAGGTGACTTCCCCTTTGAAAGTAGGACATGGATCCTGAGAAGTATGTGCTCTTTGCTATAAACAACCTGCAGCCTTGACTGGGGTTCTTGACTGCACAAGTTAAGCAAGGTCAAGCTGGTGCAGGTAGAGTCTTTCTAAGCAAATGGAACCTATAGAAGACAGGATTGGTTAGAATGGCAGCATATAATACATTTCAAATAGGAGGTGCCACAACTTGCAGCTGTGAACCTGAGCAGTGTATGCCTGTTACAACATATTACACTGTCGCCTTACAAGCTTTTCTTACTACTCTTTTCTTTGGGGTGGAAGTCAAAACTCTCGCCCCAATTTACTTGAGCAGTGGAGGTAACAGGGAAGACACATGGCTGTGTTGTTTTTTTTCATGGATATAGGAGAGAGAGTGTAGCTGAAGGGGTTTTTGAAGAGAAACTGTACTATGGTGGGGGAGCTGATCCAGCACGGATAGTTTCATAGTAAAGGACAGCCTTTCCCTTTTTCCCCAGAGAACAAGAAACTAGCTTGAAGACAAAGGACTGTGTAACTGAACATACTAGCTCTCCCTCTGGATATGATGCTTTGCTCCATTTAATCTCTTCAGGACAGAGCTGCATGGGCATGGCTGCAGCTCTGATTCACAGTTTCCTGTCCCCATTGTAAGACTCAACTCTGCTTTGTTGTCTCTTGTCCTGCCTGGGCTGCTCTATGAGAGTGCCTCAGCTAGCCTCCCCCGTCCCTGATTTGTGCAAGAGTGAGGGGGTTCATTTTCCTAAGACAGATTGCCACCGACAGTTTCTCAGCAGGCAGGATGTCTCCACAGGAATTTTCAGGGCACTTTTGATGCTCCATAGTACAAAGAGGCCCCTGTGTACCTGAGAATTAAGGTCACTTGGCCCAACAGAGGAGAAAAAAAATACAGTAGTTTGCACTTATCCCCCAAATTTGCTGTGTACCATCGTGAGGTCATCTTTATAAATACAGATATACACATTTGGAAGATTGTGGAAATGCTATGTGAGCCAGTATTGGACCACTGCCTCCACATGATGTCAGTAGAGAGCGTACTGTCGAAGCTGTCATTGCAGAGGAGGTGTAAAAATGCTGGTCTTGGCAACAGGATTTCATGGCTAATACCACAGGACTTTGGTGTTGACTCTTGAACCGTGATCTCAGTAGGACAGGGAGTGAAACAGGCTGCTCCCTCCACTCATTCTTCAGTTTCAGGTAGCTGTAGTATTTTATGTGTATTCTCCTACCTTATAACTGATTGTCAGACAACTGCTGTTTGCTCATATGTGGCTGTATTTTGGTAGTGAGTGAAAATTTCTCTGCACATACTGAATCACTTTGTTGTGTTTTTTGGTTTTTCTCCATAATGTCATGAGTTCTTGTACCATATGGTAATGGTGATATTATTGCTAATAGAGCATAATGTGGTGAGAAGCTTTACATATAAGTGATCAGTGACCTACCCAAAGAAATTGTGAGCAATCTGACCTCCAGTTCCTGGGGATGTCTTCTGCTAACACCAGGCTTTATGATGAAAACAAGATGCTTGTTTCTCTTTCCTTCCGGAGAGAAATGTACTAGCTTAGTTATGAGAACTGGCTGGGAGAAACAAGTGACTTTTTTTATTAGAGAGAGATGTGGTTATTAACTGCAGCAACCCCCTCCATGTAATTGTGCTGCTGTCGTGTCTGTCCCAGGGCAGCATCCCCTGCCTAGCATCAGCTTGTTTCTGTATTAACTCTTCAGTAAGAGAGCTCACAGCCTGAGTAACAGAATTCCCAGAGACAAAAGCTCTAATAAGCAAAGGCAATTGAAATGATTCATGGAAAATTTGCCAAAATCAGATGGATTCCCAGGCCACTGAGCCCCTCACCCATCCATCTCCCTTTCCCCTCCCCTTCCACCAACCTTCCCTCCCCCACTCTGAGGCAGGCATCTCAGAGAAAAGGCTCTGCCTTGCACAGCTTGTGTGACAGCAGGAGAGAGAGGGAGCTGGAGATAGCGAGGAAAAGGAAGCGGTGCATAGTGCTGGGAAGTGCTGCATGCCATCTTTCGAGACCGCATTGAAGCCTGGAATAGCAGCGAACCTACTGCTTGCAGGAGCATCTTCTCTTGGCTGTTTTTTGGCATCTGCAGCAGGTGCGTGGAGTCTAAAGAGGGCAGAATGGTATGAGAAACACCACTGGCAATCCAGATCGCAGTCCTTGTGATGAAAACAACTGGGTGTGCAGCTGACCAAAATGCAGCAGCAAGAGACAAATAACCTGAGAGGAAAACCAGAAAAAGCAAAACCCAGGCTGCAGAATTCCCTGACTCTGGAATCAAATTACATGTGTGTGGGCTGCTGATCTGCCATCTGACACTTTCTTGCAAAGACCCTGAGGGGTTTTTTTTATTTCTGCTGTGAATCTTTCGGCTAATGTGAAGAGATTTGGCCTGCAAATATTTCTCCAGTAGTTTGACAGGAGCTGGCATCTTCTGCACTGAATTCTGAGCATGGGAAGGGACAAGACATGTCTGTAGCCAGAATCCAGAGGCTCCCTGGGAAACGGATTCCGTGAGGCGAAAGGTTAAAGTGGGATCATGGGAGGGAAGCAGGTCAAATGGTGAGCAATTGTTGCCATTGTAATTTGAAACAGCAGGGATGGGATGTTTATTAAAATTATGAGAATTCGGACTTAGCACTGGGGCTCTTGCCCTAAAGCCTTGACTATGCAGGCACTGGCAACTCTGGGACTAAGTGGAGAAAGGATATGGGTTAAGAAACCAACTAGTAAAAGGAATAAAGTGGAACAGTTTGCATCATAAATCTGTCTTAAATAGCTTTAATTTCCCAGCACTTATTTCTGCATGATTTAATTGCGAATTGTTATGTACTTTAAAGAACAAATTACATCAGTGGATATTTCATACTCTTAGCAGGTTTGGTGACAGATACAAAAACCACAGAAATGTTTCCAGCATTAACTTGACAGCATACTGTGTGAAGCAACTTGACCTGCACTACTGCTTCATCTGAGTGCATCTCAGTGGCTCTTTCACTGTTTGGGATGGTTTCAGAGGTTGTCACTGATGCCATGTTGAACCCACTGGCCTTTTAAAATAGGGAAACTGCCTGGGAAGGAGACTGTGGACAAGGAATATCTAGCAAAAAAAAAAAATTTGTAAAACTGTTTATGTTGTGGAGACCTGTAGCGACCACTTAACCCATCTCCTGTCCCAGCTGGGATCCTTTGTATTTTCTTTGGGCTGTGGATCTAGTCCTGAGAGGAGCAGACTTTGGAAGAGGGGAATGGTATTTCAAGGCTATGTATCCCCTTGGCTTTTGTCCTGCTCATTCTTCTTTCCAGTTCCTTGTGCTTACCCATCTCTCAGTTTCACCACCTTCTTACCCAACAGTTGCTAATATTGTTTTGCTAGGACTGCCTCTCATTCTTTCATCTTCTGCATGGATGAGAACCACTAATGCACTTCTCAGTGGCCTTATCAGAATGATGGCACATTCAGAGTATCGGTGGAAAATATGTGGAGGAATATAAAGATCTGTTCCTAACAGGAATTAAAATCCCTCTCAGAGTTACTGGACATGTTAGATCAGCTGGGCTTCCTATTTGTACCTGTGCTGTTTGAAAGTTTCATCCTTTCCTCTGACCCTTATTGTATAATGCAAACCCAATAGTAGTCTCTGGGCTCCCAAACAATTATTTTAATTTTATGTTGTGCACCCGTTCAGCGACAAGCAGGAGCAGGGGGCTGGTGACAAACGTTGTGTATGAAATGCACCTAATCAGGGACTGTTGTAATGGAGTTAGCCTTCCTGAAGCTAAATCCTTGAGCAAAGCCAGATGGCCTGGTCCCATTTAACAGTTATGCACACCCTATTTGAGCAGGAAAGAACAGGTACCTAGCTGTTAGAGATCTCCATTAGAAGATGGTTATTCATTAGCTTAGTAAGTTGCATTCATCATTTTCTTTAACATGGTGAAAGTCCATTTAGTCTGGACCGTTAAAACCAGACTGCTTGAAGGTCTGTAATATAGATGAGAAGTAGGCCAGCACTGGCTGTGGGAGTGGACCAGACGGGAGCTGCTAGCAAGTAATTTCCATCTCTATTGCAAGGCTTTTCTGACTCTGTGAGAGCGCTATGGAATATATAGCAGCAGTGCTGGGAAGATGCGGAAGGCAAGCTGTCAAAGCCTCTTATTTTCCTAAACCTATTATATTATTTCCACACTGTTTTCTTTTTGTTCTCTGTCCTTTGTTTCTGTGTTGGGGAGAATGAAAAATTAACTCCTGCACACTTGCAGGGATTAGTTTCTGTGACTTTAGAGGTACATTGAATGGGTCAGTGAGCTTCAGCCACCTTTTTTATGTTGTCTGGGTGATGCATTTAGGAAGAATTTCTGAAAAAAGGTTGCTTGAACTTCAGTCAGCTGAGATGGCTCCACTGAAAATATGTGGGTACATTCAAGAAGTTTTAACCTAAGAACATGAGTGAGTGGTATCTTGCCCTTGGAATTTCAAGTTAGTGAAGTGGTGCTTTTGAAAGATGGAGCAAGAGATGAAGCAAGACAGGGTGGCTTTTTGTTCAGCTTGCAGTATGAGCATAAGGCTCGCAGTAAATTGTTTCTGAACAGACCTTCAGTAGAGTGTGGTCTTACCCCTGTGTGAGTGTATGTGAATTCTGTGGTGGCAGTCTCAAACTGGTATTCTGTTAAGGAAAATGAAGAGACACATTGTACTCTTACCAGTTAGCCTGCTATGACACTGATGTAGAGTGATGGAAAAGCTACATGCACAGTTTGGTTTATTAATAGCTTCTCTAGTATGCAGATAATGCTTAGTTTCAACAAGTCTGTCCGCATATTCACTTTTATCTTAGATGAGGATGATGTTGATCAGCACTAGAAGTAACTGTTTCTCCTTTTCTCTGCAGTCTTACGTCACCCAGTCCTATACATAGTGCAAAGAGCGAATCCACTGTAGCCCCATCAGAGGAGAAAGACAGATATGTGATCATCCACACTGAAGAAACAGAAACTAAACCAGGTACTTTGCAGGTATCTGTTCACATAAAACTAAATCACAAAACTTTTAACACTACAATAATGCCATAATATGGCAATGTCTGTGAGGCTTGCAAAATAATGCTTGGGAAAAGAAAAGGCGAAGGTTTAAGGGTCATATATAATTTTCACTGTAGGGTGAATGCTTTCATCACAGTTTCATTAGGCCATGTTGAAAAAAACCCCAAACATTTATAATTCCCTTAAAGAAAGAGTCCACATGGGTTTGTGAAGCCTGGGATGCATAATTTGACTTTGTGTAAGGGTCTGTGTTTACAGCACATCTCTACATAGGTTGAGTGGGCCTTTGCAAGGAATTGAACAGTTGTAGTATTGTTGTGGTGTTTGCATTGATAAGTCACTGCTGTATTGCCACAAATTCCCTGTGATAGGGTCAGTTTAGGGTCAGTTTACACTTAAAATTTTCATGCAGATTGAAGGAAAGATTTTTCAGAAGTTCCTGAAGTGATTTTTTTGTCTGTTTCTTTTACTTCTCATGAATGCAGCCTAATAATAACTTTCTGGTTAGCATCCATCCCAAGAGTAAATGACAGCAAAGCTCTTCTAGAAGATGCTTTGCTGCCTCAGCCAGTGTAGTCCTGCTTCCATGCTCCTTTGAAAGTATTTGACAGACTATCTTAGTGGCTAAAGTAGCTGGCAGACTGTGGCTCTTCCTTAAATTCTTAGCAGTGCTGTGTCGGCTTGCTGCCCACACAGTAGGATATTGCACCTGTATGTCTACGGATGCACCGCAGCTTGTATTGGCCGGTTTCACTTTTGGTCAACTAGCTAACAAGCAGTGCTATGATTATTCATCATCAAACCTCACCCCTTCTTAGGGAAGAAAAAAACCTCTATATTCCTGGGCCAGCCAGTAGGTGATAGTTAACCAGGGATCCAGCTTATGCTGTGAGGATCAGGAAAGGCATGCAAGGCTATTAAACTTGCTATTAAAAGTCTTTTTCAGAATCAGGTATGTTGTCCACCTTGAGAAAGCCATCTTATTTGACAAGTAGAAATACTGTTTAATGTTGCCTTCAGTGGGTCCTTGGTGCACCCTCTGACACTAAGACATGCTCTTCAAATCCCACAGTTGCTTTTCTCCCCTTAGGTATTTTCTACCACAGGCGGTGCAGTGCTGGTACAGTGCGTTGCACCGTGATGTGCTTTGAAATTGCCAGTACTGAAGAATCAGATGCAGCAAAGTTAACAAAGGGGAAAGATGCTTATCTTTGATAGATATGTATGCAGGAAAGCTTCCTTTGCATAAAGAATGAGGCATAAATCCTTGAGATTAGTCAAGATGTCACACCTGTAACAACTTCCTTGATACTGGCTAGAAGACATGCTCGTTTGTTAGTGATAGTTAGTGTGGACAGCAGGCAGTTATTGTGTGGTGCAAGTCTTTTCTGGACTCCTCTGTCATGACCACATTCATCTGCTCGCTATTCCAGAAGAGACAGAATCTCATTTCCAGCCTGAGTGGCAAGCAGGGAACTCTGAGTCATACTTGGAGAATTCATGGGAGGAGAAGCTTTTGGAACAACAGGATCATTTGGAAAAGGAAATGGAAGAAGCGAAGAAGATGATTTCAGGTTTGCAGGTAATAGATTTTCTTCTCAGACAGCGTTCCCTTTCACATGCATTTCTTTTCCCACCAGCTGTAGGTCAAGAGAGGCTATCTTGCAGCTGAGACACTGGCCTGGAACTCGAGAGAGAGGAATAAGAGTTCTGGTCCAGTGAGGTGGTTTGGGGGTGATTGTGCAAGAAGTCAGTTGGTCTCTTGGATCACCTGGGTTAAACAGGGACAGTGGCTCTTCCCTGTGCCTCACCCTGTAAGATGAGTCCCTTCAGGGAAGAGTTCCTCAGGAATGAGGAAGTATTTCTGATAGTCTGTATTGGGGTATATTGGCTGGAGGCAGAGAAGACCTTACCCAGCAACAGAATGCTACTGACTAAGTACTCTGACATCTTCCTTTCTGGCAATGTTTACGCTCTGGCTCTCCTGGCTCCTGCAACTGTGGTTTGGTGCTGGTTACCTTTTTCAGAATGGGGGATGCCAAAACTGTCCTTTCCAATGTCCCAGATGCAATTTAGAAGACAGCTGGATCCAACCACAGTCTTGCTTGGGGCAGAGTATGCCTGTCCCCCATGTCTGTGTAGCATGCTTAACCAAGAGAGCCCAGGGGAGGAAGAAAGATGGCTGCAACTTCCTCAGCCCCAGTATATTTACCAGGGTTTCAAAGAAAGGATTTTAACATCAGTCTGTGCAATTCAGACACAACCTTTTATTTTTCTTAGCTCAGGCTTCTCCAAAACTTGGTGTTGACATGATTTGAGGCTTTTACTCATTTGGGGTGGGGGGGGGGGGGAAAATTGTATTGCTGTGAAGACTGAAGATCAGTGATATTCACTAATAGTAATTTAGGTGGACTGTGAGAGGGCAAAGGGCATGCTGAATGCAGGTAAGAATGGAACCACTGTAGAGAATCTAACACAAAGCCTGTGTGTAGAAGGTGATTATGTCTGTGTTGTCTTTTGGTTGGAGTCCAGATGCTAGCTGGGTTCATTGGCTTTGTGGCCCGTCCCTGGGTGGG
>NW_010523908.1:31875-42494 GCF_000687285.1 Phaethon lepturus
CTACCTCCTGTATGCGCTGGCACTGTGTATGTTACTGCAAAATTGTAAAGATGCAGCAGTGTTTTCCCACGTGCCGGGGCTGGGACTTCTCTTCTTCACCAGGGCACTTAGCAGCTTGCAGATTTCGTTAGCAGCCTGAGAGAATAGAGCAGTCTTTCTCCAATTTGTGATCGGAAGTAATGCAGAGAGACAAGGAATGTCAGGAAATCAATTGAGATTCACAGAGCTGATCAGAGGTCACACAGGCTGACATCTGTCTTTCAGTGAGGTAGTCTGAACTATAATATTTGGCACATTCTCTATGCAACTGTTTATTTGCGGGACCTTTTTCTTGCTACCCTGTTCCAGTCCATCCCTGACCAAATGACCCTCAGCCCAATGTGTGTGTGTGACTCTGCATGGGGAGTACAGCTCCTGATCCATATGGTAAAGACCCTGAACTCTCTCAGGAATATTCCTTTCTGTTTGTGCTGGGAACCATACTGGCTTTGAATTGTAAATATTTATGTGCCAGTAAACAAAGCAGAGATTGTGTGAGAAGCATCGGCAGCCAGGGAAGAGTGTAGGGGGTGGGCAGGGAGGCACTTTTCCTGCCCATTGTCCACAGGGAACAAAACACTCAAAAGGCCGGGGTAGGGGGGGGGCCGGCGGGGCGGGGGAAAGCGATTTGCTTGGTGCACTGGTAAAATCTGGCTGCATTATGTGCCCACTGGGAGCAGGGAGAGGTGGCACTGGAGGAACTGGCATGTCCTGTTCCTCCAACCCTGATCCGATGTTTCAGGAGTGAGGACAAGCAGCTGGCATTGCTGCCCCCTCATTCCCTGGGGTTAGGAAGAGGCAGCTGATGTTGCTAGCCAAGAAATTGGATCTCATGAATTGATTTGCCCCCTCTTGCTCAATATTTAAGAGACTCCAGTTCGTGAGAGTCTGATTGAAAAAGTGGGGACCTGATGTATGTATACCCCATAAGGCACTAAAACCATGGCAGCTTTTTACATTCCTGTGTGATTCTTGCTTGTGTCCTGCTGGGAAGACTTTGGGATGCACTCAGAAGACAGTTTTCCAAAGAGCTTTTGCATTAACTGAGTACAGGTTGCTATTTGCTATTTGGCAGCAGTTGCAGCTCTTCGGTGGAAGATAATGTCAGCAAGCAGAACCTGACCTGTCAGCCTTGAAGGCTTTTGGGGCTGGAGTATTACTGCAAATAGGATATTTTGGTTTTAGCCATGGCATTCAAACAAATAAAATAGAAAGCTAACTGAGAGAGGCATGACTTTTTCCAATTTTTCCAGTTGCATGCAGTGTCCTGGCACATACCAAATGCCCTGAGTCCTGGAAGTTAGAGACAGAAAGGTCAATGTAAAAACCATCAGCTAGAGAAAACCAGTATTGATATACCCTGATGGAGATCTGGCCTGGTCCTGCTCATGACACTTCCTACAGTGAATGCTTTACCCTCCTTCAGGCTGGATTCAGTCTACTGTGGGAATCCTGGCATCTTCCTGCAGATGTCAGGGCTGCCTTGGAGCTGCTGAAGAAGTTAACATTGTGCTTCTAGTAGCCTTCTTCAAGCACAGGGCATAGCTTAAGATTTTCAGTCTGTCTGGGTTATGGCTCTTCCCTCACTTGAACAGCAGTTTTGAATGTGTCTCAGTCTTGTCTAGTGTAGAACAGGCTTCCCTGGACATCCTATTTTTCAAGTCTTTTGTAGATGTGTAGTTAGAATGGCTTCTTTAAGGGGGAACACTTCAGTCTCATCCGAGAAGAAAAGCCTTACAATGTAAACCTAGTTCAGTCGCTGCATTAGACTTCAAATCTGTTATTGTAGTGAAGGCTACCCTTGGACTGAAGCCTGAGACAGACTTCACTCCCTGAAAATTGAAGTTGTTATCCTTGCTTGGTGTCTTTCTGTGGGGAAAAGTATTGGCTGACAAATATCTCTGGGAGAGCTTTTTCAGGGTATAAGTAGTCTTGCTCATTCCTGAAAAATTCTCTTTTTTGAAGGGAGTAAGTCAGCAGAAATGAAAAATGAAACTGTTCAGAGACTGTTGATATGCATGACTGTTAACCGCAGCTGCAGCTAGCCTATTTTCCTTTGAAACCCCTGAAGAGGGTTTTTTTTTTTGTTCATCTTCCCAGGCTTTGTTACTTAATGGGTCTTTACCTGAGGATGAACAGGAAGGGTCCTTTGAACTTTGTGAACGTGGAGCTTGCCCCGAAGAGCAGCTGGTGAGCACATTGCTGTACCTATATTTCTGTGATCAAGCTGCCCTTTGCACTGTTCTGCCACAGGCAGGGTAGGTGTCTTGCACAGTAATAACCATGGTATTTTACATTCAGATCATAATCCGAAGTCGCCTGGACCAGAGTGTGGAAGAAAATCAAGACCTGAAGGTTAGAGGGGAGCAGATGAAGGGGAAAGAGGTTTGGGTCAAGACATATTTGCAGACCCTGTCCTACTAGATTGGGGGGGGCGGGGGGGCACAGATCGGGGAGTGGACAGCACAATTGATGATATGGGGGTTATATTGTGTTGGGGCTCCAACTCTGTTCCCATATTCTGCTGTGTGGGATCTCCATCCCTCAAGGAGCATAGATACTTGCTTCCCTGAGATCATAATTCATTGACCTGGAGAGCACTCACAGTACTTGGCTGGGAAGTGTTTATTGTATCTGTATTAGCAGTTAATAAAAGTTTGTGGGATAGCACCAGAAAAATATATGCTGCCTCCCCATGTTGCCTCAAGCCAATGCTGGTAAAGTCACTTGCCAATAAAGCAAGTATCTTAAGTGTTACTGGAACTTAAATAAGCCCTGAAATAGATTTTTTTCCTGCATGCTTTTGAAGCTGGAGATACCTAGGTTGTACTAGCTTCTCAAAACTTTATCCAGGACAGCTGTTAAGTTTCTAGACATGTCTGAATATAAACAGCCTTTCAAGTAGGAAATAAATGCAGCTAAGAAGATTCTGCCTTGTCAAACCTGCCTTAGTTCAGCTTTCTGCTGATGTTGGCTCTGGGACCAGTTCTGATGCTGGGAGAGAAGTATTTGACATTGCCCTGAATGACAGATTTGTGGGGCTACGCAATCTTTTTCTCTCATGACTTTAATAGCAGGTGTTTAAGGAGCTGCTCAACTGTTTGTCATGTAACTCATTAAAACGGCTCAGGACCTGACATGCTCTTTGATGTGGGGGAAAAGGTGGGATGTGCTTTCTTCTGAAGCAGGTGTCTGGGGACAGAGAACACCGACTTGGTTGATTCTGCAGGGGTAACAAGATACCATTTAATCAAATTGTGTTGCGTTTACAGAAGGAGCTATTGAAATACAAACAAGAAGCTCGAAACCTACAGGGAATAAAGGTGAGGAAAGGGGCATTTCATCAAAAATAAATAGTAAAGCTTTGGAGTCTGTTGCAGCCCATGAGTAGGGCCAGTAGCAACCATACACCTCTGAGGAATCTTAGATTTTGGAGGGAGTTGTATTAGGGGACTTGGAGATGGGGGATCCTATGGTCTGTTTCTGGCTCTGGGGAGAGACTGCAGTTAAGGCAGGCGCAAGGAGTTAGGTCTCCTGGGTTCTGTTTCTGTCTGTAAGATTGTGGTCAAATGTGCCCTCTTTTTTTTGTTTTCCCTAAATAAAATGAGGCATAGGATGCCGCCTTGGTTCTCATGGCTCTTCCCCCTCCCCCCCGCCCTTGTCTTGGGGTAAGCACAGTAGGATTGCCCCAGTGAACTCATTCTTCACAGCTGAGGAAAAAGCATGGGGCTCTCCTTGTCCTCTTCAGCTGTAGCATTTTTCATAACTTAAGCTTAAGTTTTCTCAGTTTCTCCCTCTGGAGTTCTGCACATTAATAATCTACTCCTGAGCCGAGGTATTTTTAGAACTGCCTGTCAGGCTCCTGTGAAGGAAGCAATGAGACGTAGCTGTCCAAGGTAGAGCTATCAGCTTCTGGGTAACACTGAGTGAAAGGTGCAGAATTAGTGCTGTCTTTGGCCGATTCAGAGAGGATTTCATTGCAAACTAGGTCGCATTGAGAGCTTAAGTTTCCTTGTGTCCTTGGCTGATGTTGGCCTCTTTCTGCCCTCTGGATGCTGCAGATGCATAGCTGGAGGCAGTAGCTGGAGGCTAGTGAAAAGACCCTCCAAAGATACTGCTGTTTTCTTCCATAAGAGCAAATTGTCAGGCCACTTCTGAAGCAGGAAGTTCAGGTAGAAGCACAGAAATCCCTCTGTCCCAGGTAGGTTGGCAGGGAGATCACTTTTGGGTAAGAGAAGGGCAGAAGAGCTGAGAGCCCATTGGGCAGATCTCTATACCTCCTGCTCTCTTGGGTGGTTGGCAACACTTCAGCCCTGTGGGTGGCCCCACTCTGTTGTGGCCACTGGTTTAGGTCAGTCACTTCCCAAGGAAGGATCTCTGCCTCTGTCTTGCACCTTCCTACAGATAATATTGTTTCCTAGGATGCTTTACAGCAAAGGCTGATTCAACAGGATGCTTCAGTTCTTCAGCTAAAACAGGAGCTGCTGAGAGCAAACATGGACAAGGAGGAGTTGCACAACCAGAACGTGAGTCACTGTGCTGCTGAGGGTTAGATTATTATCCTGTTCTTCACTTCCACTTCCTGTCCTCCAAGACCTTAATCTGAAACAGGGAGGGGCTTCCCATGATGTTTTCAGTACAGTTGCATTCTTTCCTCATTGTTCTCCCTGGGTTAGCAAGTGGCACTTTGACAGATGGAGCTGCCATGTACAATGTCTCTGGAGAGAGAAGGGCAAGGAAGAAACTGTCCTGTCCAAAAGGTTGCCATCCTTAGACACAGCTCCCTTAAACTCTGCACATATTTGATTTCAGGTCATCCTTTAGCACAAGAGGCAAAGAGGGTGTCACTAACTCTCCAGGAATACCTGCCTCACACCTATGCGTTACTTCTGCAGGTTGATCTTCAGAGGAAGGTTGAAGAGAGAAACCGGCTACTGGCAGAATACAAAGTAATGGAACCTGTCTTCACTGGAGGCTTTGGGGGCAGCATCTGGTGGTTCTTCAGTTTTGTGAATGCGACTACTGTCTCCCTAGCACTGTCACCTCTGGCAAAGGCATTGTGGATAGTGAATAAGTTCCAATAGCCATGGATGTTTGTAAGGAGATGGAGGGGTCTTACGTTCTTTGTGTTCTGCCCACAGCTTTTTATAGTAGATCTTTTTATTGTCATGGTTTTTCTGTGATGGCTTGCTGAGTATCTAACACTTGTGCAGAAGCCTGTCAGATTAGGTTGAGTCACCTGATTATCCACTGATCCTTTGGGAATCTGTTTTCTCTGGGACAGCTGTCTGGCCTCAGTAGTGGATCTTTTCTGGGCAAGGGGACTCCAGGCAACAACAACCTGACTGATCAAAAAAAAAAAAAAAAAGCTTTGACACTCAGTTCTAATATCTAGCTAGAAGTACTTACATTGTGTAAGTCAGCCTGTAGAGGAACCTGATCCTGGCAGACAACATAACCTTCCCTGCTATGGGAAGATGATTGTAAATCTTGCTCTCAATCTGTTGATTCTCTTGATTACTGTGTTGCAGAAAGAACTGGGCCAGAAGGAGTGGCATTTACAGCAGCATCAGACCAAACTGGATGAAATGCTTAGGCAGCTTTCTGAGGCTAGCTACCAGCAGGTATGGAGCAGGTGGGCTGCACTGATGCCTTGAGAGCTGGCACTTACCTTGGTGGCTCAGTTTGTGCTGACTCTTCTTCTCCCCCCATAGGTGGATTTGGAGCGGGAGCTGGAGCACAAAGAAGCCCTGCTAGCTCACTGCATGAAGAGGGAAGCTGAAGAGGTATGGGAAGCCTTGTTCTACACATCAGACTGTTGGAGTGATGTTTCTGTCCAGCACCCTTTAGCTACCTATCTCCAGAAATCATCTAGTTCATCCCAGGGAGGCCTGGCTCTGCAGTCTCATTGTCCATGCCCCAAACCAAGGCAGCCAGACTCCACAAAGCATCCAACTTACCCAGGCTCTCAGCAGCGAGCACTCTGGTTTAGCCTCTTGTGTCAAAATCCTAAGGGATGAAACAGTGAGGGGAGCACAGGAGTGAGTGGAAGCCAAAGACTCTTGGCTTATAGCTTCAGCTCCGCTACTGGCTAATGGTTAGACAAGGGCTTAGCTTCTTATTTCTTCCTTTTCCTGCTGAAAAATGGAAAGAGTGCCAGCCCCAATATCAGTCCCTGCACAGTGCCACTTGAACACTGGTTGTACTCACTAGAGCTTGTAGAGCCCTCTGTGATGTAGCAGCAAGCCCCTTCCTGTCTGCCTCTTTTTTTCCCACCTGTATGTGAGGAATCATGTTTGTGCTCTGACCTGTAGGACTGCCTGCACACTCCTTAGTGAATGTAAGTTACCTGGTAGGAGATGAGAGTTTTATCACTGATGTGGAATGTTTTCATGCCTTATTTTGAAGTTTGCAAATTGGGATCTTTGGGGAGGTCCTAACACTTAATTTTCTACTGGCACACACATCTTCTCCTGAACAGGTGATGGCTTACAGTGGTCATAGTGCTCAGAGCAATGGCTTCCTCCAGACAGCAGGAAAAGGAGCTGCTCCCACAGCCCACCGAGGGGTAAGTGCACCTAAAGGATATTCTCCCAGACAGATGCAGATGAAGGATCCAGATGTCCTGCAAGCTATTATCTTGTTAAGAGATATTTCTCCCTTCTAAGATCTGTGGCTTTAGATGGGAAGAAAGCAGCCTGGAGTTAGTCTGACTGATTTATGGTCTCTTGGGTAGACAAATGACTTGCAGCTGGTTCGTGATGCCCTTCGCAGCCTCAGGAACAGTTTCAGTGGCCATGATCCACAGCACCACACCATTGACAGCCTGGAGCAGGGCATCTCCAGCCTGATGGAACGACTGTACCGCATGGAAACACAGAAGAGGCAAGAGAGAAGGGTAAAGGCTTCCTAGGAACACTTGGCTCTCAACTTCTGCCCCTCATACACAACCCACAGTTAAGCAGCAATGAGAGCTCCAATTGGGAAGCGACACTGTTCTCACTCTTTTGGCTTTGCACCCTAGATCCGGGGGAAGTCACCAGCAAGCAGAGCAACAAATGAGTGTAGAGACTCCTGGCCTCCCAAATCCAGTAAGTGCCTTTCAGCTCCTGTCCTCCCATTCCCAAATTCATTGCTCAGGTTTCCTGGCCAGAGTCCAGGGCATAGCATTCCTTGGGAATCTTCCACCTCCAGCTTCTGTGGCTGCTTGTTTGTAAAGCACGATCACAGTGGGAGTCTGTCTGGGCCACTTTGGAGTATTGCAGTATAACTGTGACAAACAATTACCCCTGGGATGACTGGGAAATGTGATGTTATTTCAGCTTTCCTGCTGGTTTGCACCATCTGGTGGACACAGATAACTGTATTTGCCTCTTCCCCTATTCTCCCATTTAGTGTCTAGCTCCTTTCATATACGTGTAACAGCACAGCCCTTTCTGGCATAATGTTTCCTGGCTCCAGCTGCAGCAGCTTCACATTTGTTTTTCATCATGAAGGCTGTTTTTTCCAATGTTGGTTGTAAATGTCACCTAGAAAGTCTATGAGGTTGTAGGGTACTGTGGGTACTAGGGGAAGACAGAGGCCTCCACCTTTCCACTGTATCGTAGTGTCCAGCAGCAGGGTAGCCTGGAGTACAAGATGCAGAGTAAGGTAGGAGAGGAACTCAGAAGGTTGTAGGAAGGGTTTTCTGGGTTCTCCCTCCTCTCCCATAAACTGCAGTTTTTAGAGCAGCCAGTCATGTGTTCTCTGCATGCAAACTGTACCTGTCCCTTTTTGCAGACTCCACCCCCTGCCCCTGCAGCAGGAAAATTGCGTCTTGCAGTCAGTCATGTATTCTCTGCATGCAAATTGTACCTCTCCCTTTAGCAGACAGTATCCCCCTCCACTGCTGCAGGTTCTTTGCTGTGATGGCAAATTTGCTGAGACCACCCATTTTGTCTCCTGTTATGGCAGGAGACAGGCTGTTCCTCAATGATTGTGCTCTTTTCTTTGCAGAACTGCCTCATTCTCGCAGCACACCCGTGATGAGCACCAGTGCCTGCACCAAAGTGTTGTACTTCACTGACCACTCCCTCACACCTTTCATGGTTAATATACCAAAAAGGTGAGGCCTGGCTTTGCCTTGCTGACACTGATGTGGAGAGGTGCTTTTTTCTCTTAAAGCATTAGTCTGATCTCTTCTGAGTATGGTCACCACTAGCACAGGTTCCCTGTGCATTAACTTGGGCATTGAATTTCATACCATTGTCTGGGGAAAATTGCCTAAAGTAGTCCCCTAGCTGATGTATTTGTTTGAGAGCCCCACGAGATTAATCTCTTCCAAGAGAAGAGAGTTTCTCTTAACTTCCAAGAGCAAGAGAAAGCAGCCAGGCAGTTCTATTGTGGCATGTAGTGCAGGACGCTCCTGTCAAAACAACTATGGTTGTCAATGCAAAAGGGAAAGTGAAAAAGGCTGTTTTGAGGTGGTTCTTTGTAAATCAGGAAGCAATTTTTCCTCTGAAGAGGACCTTGGGTTTGACAGGTGTGTTCCTGGAGGGGCACACTCTTCACATTCCCGTGGCCAGGGTACCACATGCATAGCTAGACTTGTGCTGTGGCTCTGCATGCCATGTAGTAACACTTGAGCTAAATCATGTAATGGTATACCATGGGATAGTGCTAAACTCTTCCCTTGTAGGTTAGGGGAAGTGACTCTGAAGGATTTTAAGGTAGCTATTGATCGTGAAGGAACCCACCGGTACCACTTCAAAGCCCTGGATCCAGAGTTTGGCACAGTCAAGGAGGAGGTAAGTGTGGAATTTAGCTATCAGCTGCTTTGTGTTCAGTGTTATGCAACCCTGGAGACCGTGGTCACATCACTTCTAAACTAATGAAATCTTTGAACTTGCCCCTGAATAGACTGTCTATTTTCATAACTGTAGATTAAGCTCCTCTTATAAGGTGCTAAAATGGGATGTTTTCATCCCCAGCCAGAGCAATTACATGAATGTGGTTGCAATTGCTTGGGGGTTGCAGAGTCCCTTGAGCAAAGAGCTAGCTATTGGCAAAGACAGCCTGTGACACAGCATTGCGGAGGGGACACAGGGCAAAAGCGCAGACTACACTTCTAGCTCTTCAAGTGGCTTTATAAAACCTGTTGCAATGAGAGATGCTTTAGGCAAATGTGGTTTATTCAAAAAACATTCTCCTACTTCCTTTTAAAGGTTTTTCAGAGATAACTGTTGGCATCTTTTCCTTTGTGTACTGCATTACAGCCCTGTTTATGCTTAGACTGGTGTTGGTGTGGATTGAACTCATTAAATGTTACTTGGGTGGCTCCTGTTTCACAAACTGGTTAAGCGCAAAGGGTTACCCTTTCTGGGAACAGTCAGATGACTAGGTAGTTGTTCTACAGAAACAGCTGGAGATTGTAGTCTGGATCAGAAAAGGCATGTTGTTTCCTGTCTTTATTTTACCTTTCCTGTCAAAAACATGCCCATATTAATCTTGATGGCTACTGGTTAAAGGGGCCTAATCTGTTGCTTTCAGGTCTTCGGTAAAACGTTACTCTCACATGTGAATGACGGGTGAGGTACATGTTCTCTGTGCTACATAATGAAATCTAAGCTAGCCATGCACGCTGTAAAATAGTAGTGTACAGACTCCAGACATGACTGGACTCCCTTTTTTTATAGGTATTTCATGATGATGACATCATTCCTGGTTGGGAGGGGAAAATTGTGGCCTGGGTGGAAGAAGATCATGAGGAGAGTTAATCAAGCTTTTACGTCTTGTCACTATGGAAACCTGTAACTGGCTGCTGAGTTAAAAGAATGACCAAAAGCAAGTGTGCTGGAAGGAGTCCAATTCAAACTGCCAAAAAAGAGGGCTTCTCTGCAAACAATGGGTAATGCTTGTTGTGTGCATGGATGCTTAGCATCTGACTTTCCATGGCCAAATGCAGACGGTGTTCTGAGACTGAAATGACAGGTCTGTGGGAAAGAAACACCTTGTTTTGTCCTGTCAACTAAACCCTGAAGGCCTTAATGATGCATTGCCCCCTTCCCCTGCTTCTCCGTTCCTGCAATATGTGCTGCAGACTGTGATCTGGGAATTTTAAGTCTGGTTTCCTGTACGTGGTATGACATAAATCTGCACTGACAGCAAAAATGTGAAGCTTTGCCTTCATGAATCAGAAGAAACCACTAGATTATGCGAGCCAAAAGTTTGACCAGCTTTGGTTCTGGACTCGCACGTGCTGCGGGAGCAGAGTGAACTTTCTGGACATTCCAGACTGACAGTACAGAAATCGGACCTGGAGATTTTACGGACTGGAGGTTTTATGCATGGTCTAAAGCAAAGATCACTAGCTTGGCAAAACTCCCTTTCTCCCGAACTCAGGCTTCCATTTCCTGTCCCTGCTTTTCCCACTTACTCTCCAAAACTGTACTCACTTCTGAGGCCTGCTGGGTTTGCTTTGTTGCCATGGGGACTGTGGGATCCTGGTGCTTGCTTATTTGCTGAAAGATTTCATTTGTGGGGGAGCTGGAATCAGCTGCCTCCCTGAGGTACTTATAACTCCTCTCCTTGCTGAGCCTCTT
>NW_010523908.1:42525-45212 GCF_000687285.1 Phaethon lepturus
CCTGTCCCCTCCTCTTTTGGCAAGACAGTTTGTCACCTCCTGTGCACAGGGATCAGTGTCTGCTGCTGTCCACTTATTGCTAGGGTCACCAAACATTTAGCCACACTAGTAGGATATACCCCATCAGTTTGTTGATCTAACTAACATCACCAGTTCCCTAGTATGCCTGCTCTGGGGTGCCTGAAGGATCAGGAAATAATTGACTGCTTGGGAAAGAACAAACCCTAAAATCCCTGAGGGTGGGTTTTTCTTTTTGGTGTTTGGTGGGGGGTTTTTTTTGTTGTTGTTTATGCATTGCCTGTCTATGCCCTTCTACTGCCAGTCAGCTGTACTTCCAGAGTGCTCGCTGTGATGTGCTGCAGACACTGTTGACTCAGGTCAAATGGCAAGTAGATTCTCGGTAGATGTGGTCCTTCTGTGGACTACCTGTGTGTCTGTGCTGTGCATGAAGCTACGAGAGAGTGAACCTGGTTTTACTGTTTTATATTAACATGTCCTTTTGTAAACATGTTCCTGTTCTTGGAATTATTTTGTATCAGTTTACATTTGTCTGAGGACTGTGGATATTTTTATACTAGCACAAGTGCTTTCTGTATATTTCTGCATGCTGTGTTTTACTCATTTTCTAGTGGATGCTGAGATGTTTTGTATTGTGTCCTGTTAACACAACACTGGGCTCATAACTTTATTTTACTATGGAAATCCAACTAGTTCTTATTGGGTTTTATATTTTTGCCAGCTTTAATAGGCAGCAACAATACTATTTATTTTTTCACTACTTCACTGTCCAGGAGGTAGCTCAAGGCTTTTATGTGGCTCTGTGCCACATTGGCACAACACAACATGCCTCCTGTTCTGGACAATTTGTTATGGTGACTTTCTCCTTACAGACAGCAGTAGGAAAGTTCATAAATGAAAAAGTTCATCAATGGGCTGCAGAGGAGGAATACATCTCTCTTGGCAAAGAAACAAGGATTTTTCTTCCTGCCTGGAAGTAGTTTCTCTGTTGCATGATATCTAGTGGGTTGGTAAAGAGAGCACAGGGTTATTATACTGAAATCATTTGTATTTGAATTGCAAATTTTTGAGTTGTTCTTTCTTCAGGTTTTACACATCAATTTTATTTCAGCAAGAGCCACACACCCAGGCTAGAATTTTGTGGAGAAAATTAAGACAATTTTCAAGGTCTGTAATTGCCAGTTCCATATCCCTCTCTGTTACTCAAAGACGAGCAGTTTGAATTTGGAGCACTGAAGACACAGGGGGTTGTTAATATGATCAGAGCTTCCAATGGATAAAGCTTCAGTTCCAGCCTTGCCCATAGCTATCCAGTTTTCCCATGAAGAAAATAGTTGTTACCTGATAAAGGGAACAGTCTGTTCTTAGATCAGTTCAGATAACTAACCATGGTCACAGTTAATATGCTTGCTGCCACCAGAGTGCCAAGGACTGAACCCTATATGGAACACATGCTCTCCAGCGCAACAATGGGCTATATTTGAGAAGGAGCAAGACTGGACAAAGGGCTTGCTTTTTGGGACTGGCAGTCATGTACCTTTCATCCATGCTAGAGGGATGCACTCTTAATATCATACCCAGGACTTGCATTTTTGAATCTGTTTATTTCTGTCCAACTTTCTTCAAAGTTACTTTTCTATTCCTGTACTTGTAACCTGCTTATGTGATATATATGCTATGTTTAAAATTATATTTTCATAGAAACTCTGATGTTTGCATTCGTCACTTAGGGTGGTTATTCTAAAGCCTGTTATCTAGGAAAGTGAAGCTTTTTCTGTACATCTAACCCAGACATACCTGACTGGATAAGCCTTGGATTAGTGGACCAAGCAGTTATTGTAATAAAATGGGGTTTGCAAACTGAGTCTGAGTGCTTGTGAAGGGGAAGAGGGCTTTGAAATAAGAAGGCACAGCCAGGGATACGGTGCATAAATCACTTGGAGTGCTTAAGGTTAGCCGCACATTGGTCCTGGAGAAAACCTTTTCTTTATCATTCTTCCACAATGTTTTAGGAAAGCATAGATTTTTCTAAGACTTGTGAGATTAGCCAACTTAAAATCAGGTGACCTGAAAAGCAGGCAAGAGTGTTAGTAAAACTTACATTTACTTTTAAAATTGGCATGAACAATACTAAATTGAAACACAAGCTCTGCTTCTGCCCCCAAGGTTGTGTAAACTGCTGCAACCGGCTGAGTTCAGTCCAGGCAATTCCTACAGCTGTGGCTAAAACAGCACCAGTGCATGTGATGGGATTTTATTGCATATGGTGCTAACCAGCTCAGTGCTTTGCCCTTGTGCTTTCCAACCTCTTGCAAAATACCGTTGTTCTCAAAGCATAGAAGAAGTCTTTGGTTGGGAGAGCCGGGGTTGCTGAATCCCAGGCAGAAGCTGCTGCACAGAATAGCTTCTGCATTCACATGTCCCCATACAGAATTGGGATCTTGCTAAAATCTAGGCCATGTGATAGCGATCAGAAGAATCCAAAAGGGCCTGTTGCAATTTTGCATGGGTATTGCATGAAGGTATAATGTACAGGATTGGCTACAGCCCAATGTTCTCATTCCTGAACAAATGTCTGTCACTGATGTGAATCACGAGGCTACACCCTCCACCATCCAGGCTTCTTCACTTCTGTTAGGTGCCGTGAGGCTGCATAAGCGCTGGGCCAT